>NC_133361.1:20811224-20851187 GCF_049309525.1 Garra rufa
ATAAAAGCTGAGAAATTTTTATTTCCACAATGATGCCTCTTGTACATCATCTTATTATCTTTTGGGAGAAGCCTGTGTCATTTCCAGTCAAAAAAAAAGACTTGCTGGTTGAAAAAAGTAACTTTAAGTCCGAATATGCCAGGGGTATGAATAATTTCGGGCTTGACTGTATATAATTATTTAATATTGGACCCAATAATACCAAGTCATTTTCATGTCAGATTAAACTAGAAAAATTCTTTAATTAATAGAAAGAAAAAAAGTAGAAAGAAAAACACATTAATAAGAAACAATCTTATAATCTATTCTTTAAAACAACTGCAGAATCATCCATTAGTGATCTTTGTCTTGAGCTGTTAAATTACAGCTTTAATTGTGTGAAACCGAACGGATCAGTGTAAAATAAAACAGCACAGAAGTGGAAGAAAAGCCTCTCATTATTTTGCCACGACACTAATTGTCCTGAATGCCTCTGAGGAAGTGTTTGCCAGACTGCGGTCGACCTCAGGACGGGGACGGCAGATTGGCCACATGTGGGGAGAGAAACTGCCACTACCAGCCGTCTCTGACGGGACGCAGGAGCCCACAGGGAACTAACATTTGCCTTCTGCAAAACGTAAAAACCAACAGAAGACAGAGCATGATAACAAGCATTAACAAGTTGCTAGCATGCTTCTAGCATGTTGCTAGCATGTTTCTAACACGATTAGCCTGTTGCTAACATGTTTCTAGCAAGATTAGCATGTTAATAGCATGTTGCTAACATGATTAACATGTTTTAACATGATTAACAAGCTGCTAGTATGTTTATAGCATGATTAACAAGTTGCTAGCATGCTTCTAGCATGTTTCTAACACGATTAGCCTGTTGCTAACATGTTTGTAGCATGATTAACATGTTTTAACATGATTAACAAGTTGCTAGTATGTTTATAGCATTATTAACAAGTTGCTAGCATGCTTCTAGCATGTTGCTAGCATGTTTTTAACACGATTAGCCTGTTGTTAACATGTTTCTAGCATGATTAGCATGTTAATAGCATGTTGCTAGCATGATTAACATGTTTTAACATGATTAGCAAGTTGCTAGTATGTTTATAGCATGATTAATAAGCTGCTAGTATGTTTATAGCATGATTAATAAGTTGCTAGCATGCTTCTAGTATGTTGCTAGCATGTTTTTAACACGATTAGCCTGTTGCTAACATGTTTCTAGCATGATTAGCATGTTAATAGCATGTTGCAAACATGATTAACATGTTTTAACATGATTAACAAGCTGCTAGTATGTTTATAGCATGATTAATAAGTTGCTAGCATGCTTCTAGCATGTTGCTAGCATGTTTTTAACACGATTAGCCTGTTGCTAACATGTTTCTAGCATGATTAGCATGTTAATAGCATGTTGCTAGCATGATTAACATGTTTTAACATGATTAACAAGCTGCTAGTATGTTTATAGCATGATTATCAAGTTGCTAGCATGCTTCTAGCATGTTGCTAGCATGTTTCTAACACGATTAGCCTGTTGCTAACATGTTTCTAGCAAGATTAGCATGTTAATAGCATGTTGCTAACATGATTAACATGTTTTAACATGATTAACAAGCTGCTAGTATGTTTATAGCATGATTAATAAGTTGCTAGCATGCTTCTAGCATGTTGCTAGCATGTTTTTAACACGATTAGCCTGTTGCTAACATGTTTCTAGCATGATTAACATGTTAATAGCATGTTGCTAGCATGATTAACATGTTTTAACATGATTAACAAGTTGCTAGTATGTTTGTAGCATTATTAACAAGTTGCTAGCATACTTCTAGCATGTTGCTAGCATGTTTTTAACACGATTAGCCTGTTGCTAACATGTTTCTAGCATGATTAGCATGTTAATAGCATGTTGCTAACATGATTAACATGTTTTAACATGATTAACAAGTTGCTAGTATGTTTGTAGCATTATTAACAAGTTGCTAGCATGTTTTTAACACGATTAGCCTGTTGCTGACACGTTTCTAGCATGATTAGCATGTTAACAGCATGTTGCTAGCATGATTAACATGTTTTAACATGATTAGCAAGTTGCTAGTATGTTTATAGCATGACTAACAAGCTGCTAGTATGTTTATAGCATGATTAATAAGTTGCTAGCATGCTTCTAGCATGTTGCTAGCATGTTTTTAACATGATTAGCCTGTTGCTAACATGTTTCTAGCATGATTAGCATGTTAATAGCATGTTGCTAGCATGATTAACATGTTTTAACATGATTAGCAAAGTTGCTAGTATGTTTATAGCATGATTAACTAGCTGCTAGTATGTTTATAGCATGATTAATAAGTTGCTAGCATGCTACTAGCATGTTGCTAGCATGTTTTTAACACGATTAGCCTGTTGCTAACATGTTTCTAGCATGATTAGCATGTTAATAGCATGTTGCTAGCATGATTAACATGTTTTAACATGATTAACAAGCTGCTAGTATGTTTATAGCATGATTAACAAGTTGCTAGTATGTTTATAGCATGATTAATAAGTTGCTAGCATGCTTCTAGCATTTTGCTAGCATGTTTTTAACACGATTAGCCTGTTCCTAACATGTTTCTAGCATGATTAGCATGTTAATAGCATGTTGCTAACATGATTAACATGTTTTAACATGATTAACAAGCTGCTAGTATGTTTATAGCATGATTAACAAGTTGCTAGTATGTTTATAGCATGATTAATAATTTGCTAGCATGCTTCTAGCATGTTGCTAGCATGTTTTTAACACGATTAGCCTGTTGCTAACATGTTTCTAGCAAGTTGCTAGCATGATTAACATGTTTTAACATGATTAACAAGCTGCTAGTATGTTTATAGCATGATTAACAAGTTGCTAGTATGTTTATAGCATGATTAATAAGTCGCTAGCATACTTCTAACATGTTGCTAGCATGTTTTTAACATGATTAGCATGTTAATAGCATGTTGCTAACATGATTAACATGTTTTAACATGATTAACAAGCTGCTAGTATGTTTATAGCATGATTAACAAGCTGCTAGTATGTTTATAGCATGATTAATAAGTTGCTAGCATGCTTCTAGCATGTTGCTAGCATGTTTTTAACACGATTAGCCTGTTGCTAACATGCTTCTAGCATGATTAGCATGTTAATAGCATGTTGCTAGCATGATTAACATGTTTTAACATGATTAGCAAGTTGCTAGTATGTTTATAGCATGATTAACAAGCTGCTAGTATGTTTATAGCATGATTATCAAGTTGCTAGCATGCTTCTAGCATGTTGCTAGCATGTTTCTAACACGATTAGCCTGTTGCTAACATGTTTCTAGCATGATTAGCATGTTAATAGCATGTTGCTAGCATGATTAACATGTTTTAACATGATTAGCAAGTTGCTAGTATGTTTATAGCATGATTAACAAGCTGTTAGTATGTTTATAGCATGATTAATAAGTTGTTAGCATGCTTCTAGCATGTTGCTAGCATGTTTTTAACACGATTAGCCTGTTGCTAACATGTTTCTAGCATGATTAGCATGTTAATAGCATGTTGCTAACATGATTAACATGTTTTAACATGGTTAACAAGCTGCTAGTATGTTTATAGCATGATTAATAAGTTGCTAGCATGCTTCTAGCATGTTGCTACCATGTTTTTAACACGATTAGCCTGTTGCTAACATGTTTCTAGCATGATTAACAAGCTGCTAGTATGTTTATAGCATGATTAACAAGTTGCTAGTATGTTTATAGCATGATTAACAAGCTGCTAGTATGTTTATAGCATGATTAACAAGCTGCTAGTATGTTTATAGCATGATTAACAAGCTGCTAGTATGTTTATAGCATGATTAACAAGCTGCTAGTATGTTTATAGCATGATTAACAAGCTGCTAGTATGTTTATAGCATGATTAACAAGCTGCTAGTATGTTTATAGCATGATTAACAAGCTGCTAGTATGTTTATAGCATGATTAACAAGCTGCTAGTATGTATATAGCATGATTAACAAGCTGCTAGTATGTTTATAGCATGATTAACAAGCTGCTAGTATGTATATAGCATGATTAACAAGCTGCTAGTATGTATATAGCATGATTAACAAGTTGCTAGCATGCTTAACAAGTTATTAGCATGATTAGCATGTTACTAGCATGTTTCTAGAAGGGAAGGAAAGTTTGACTGAGTCTCAAGGGATTCTGGGAGTTCTGACAGTTGGAGTTTGAATAGTGTTGGCTCATTTGATCATTCCGTCAATGTAAGTCTATGGGATTTCCCCCCCGTTTTAATCGTCATTTTTAGGAAAACCGTAAGTCGGATCAGTTAGAAAACATACAGCACACCTGGTGAGATCAGTCTGAAGATCTAGGCTGAGTTTGGAGTTTGTAAAGTTAAAGCTCTAGGAGTTAGAGTTGATCATTTTAGTCTCAGAAGAATAATGCTAACTGTAAGTTTAAACAGCATTTCAGTAAGTTGGCTTAATAAACAACGCTCATTCATGTCATCTTCATGAGATCTCGCAGCCGTTGTAAATGAAGTGGCTGGACAGCAGAAATCTGGAGATGTAATTAGAGGGAATCCGGCCTAAGCAGCGTTCACAGATCGCTTCACTGGCTTTCATTTCCTCACAGCCACATTAGAAGTGCTCAGTCTTCAAAGCACAATGTGCAAACTCAGAGCTCCACACATGTGCAAGACTTGCAGAAAACAGCAGCCAAATCACTGACAGACAGACAGACAGTGCTCTCGACTTGAACTTTCTGAAGGAGTGAACTGAATCTGAATCACTGCGCTCTGATCGTCAGTTTTATTTTTCAGCATAAATGCTCAGAGATACTGGAGGTGAAGCTCTTAATGCTTCAGAAATGTAATCACATCAATGAATCCCTGGAGTTCACTTTTTACTATCGTTTTAAACACACAAAACTACAAACAAACACAAAACCACAGGCGTCCATTCAACTGTATGAATTACTAGTATGGACTAAAAGACCAAAAACAAGTTAGTTAATTAATGCAGAGTCATTAACAATGTGACCCTGGACAACAAAACCAGTCTTAAAGGTCCCATATTGTACACCTTTTTGGAGGTTTATTTTAGCTGTTGATGTCCTTAAGAATATATATTTGCAGTATAAGTGCCAAAAACCATCTCAATATATTTTTACAGCTCCTCTCTTAGGAGCTCTGTCAAAAACAGGTCGATTTTGGCCCATCTAATTAATATTCATGAGCCTCTTTTCTGATTGGCCTGTTGTTTTCTGAGTGAAAACATCGCACGGCCAGGCCAACCGCAGGTAACTACTGTCATGTACAGTACAGACCAAAAGTTTGGACACACCTTCTCATTCAGTTGTGTCCAAACTTTTGGTCTGTACTGTAGATATGAATTCAACTGAAAAAACTTGTGAAAAAATATCTTTCAGGTGGTCAAATAGCAAATAGTGGAGCTGCAGCCACCTACTGGTAAAAGTTATTTGTAGTTGTTTTTTTTACTTTTAAAACTGGATTTTCCAAAAGATGGGCAAAAATCTTACACTAAACCATGTGAAATTATCCATGTTGTCCCCATGAATTAAAGTTAGAAATGTAGGTCTTTTATAAAGTGAATTATACATAAACAAGCAGTTTTTGTATATAAAACCCATTTAAAAAATATTTATTTATTAATTTATATATATTTAAAAAATATCACTAACCCACTGGAAACTGCACAAATGTAGAGTAAAAACTTTAATAAACAGAAAAATATACAGTACAGACCAAAAGTTTGGACACACCTTCTCATTCATTTGAATAAGAAGGTGTGTCCAAACTTTTGGTCTGTACTGTATGCTACTGTAGCCTGTTGTGCCTTGGTGATACTCAACGGGATATTTCAGAATGCTATTTATTTTTATTAAAAAAAAACAAAACAAAAAAAAAAACACGGATTGCAGTAAGGTACGTAACTATTGCTTTAGCAAAGCCCCTTTCACACTGCGCGTTGATTCAGGAAAATTGCCGTAAAGTTGCCAGAGTGCCTTTTGTGTGAACGCAAACACGTCTCAGGATTGATTCTAGGAACAATCTCGGGTTTGGAACCTGGGGCCGGATTCACGAATATCTTCTTAAGAAATAAATTAAGAAATTTCTTAAGATAAATTCTAAGAAGTTCGTAAGAATGTTCTTAAGTGCAATTCTTGAAAAAATCTTAAGATATTCTCAAATATGTTCTTAAGAACATCTTAATTTCTTTCTTAAGAAAAAAAAATGATACATCTACCTGAGTGAATACATGGCTGAAGACGCATTTATAAACACTTCAACGTCTTTTTTGCGGTTTCTGCAGATTATCCTAATAATCATAAGCACGCACATTTTCGTCACAACCGTGTCTGGCGCTCGGCTTCATGTTTTTAATGCGCCGTGTTTTTGAACCGTTACTTTTAAAGGGTCTGTCTTAAGCTTTGGCGATCAGTTTATTCACTTTTGTGTTGTATTTTGTTGCCTCGTCTGAATGAACGCTTCCGTTATGTGTGTGCGCTGCTACAGCAAACGCGTCCTGCACATGCGCTAAATACGGCCAAAGATTATGTCGTATTTTTATTTATTTTTTTATTAAATCTCCCTATCTGACTCGATTTTGTCGAGTTGCTACTAAGTTTTGATGACGGCAAAAAGTAGGGTCATACACAGGCTAATCATGACAGATCATTGTTTACATTATCAGTCATTGCTGTCACTTCAGCGAACTCTTGCTCATCTCTATTGATAGTCCTAATATGTATTATATGTAGCTAGTAGTGTTGCAATGCTTAAATATAACAGTTAATTTGAAATAACCCAATCAATTAATTAAATAAGTATTACTATTTGGGATTTAAGACAAGTCTCGGGCTATCCTAACTTTAAGAAGTTATTTACGATGGTTTTTAAGAAGATTCTTTTCAAGAATTTGAATTTTCTTAATTTTTGTCTTAAGAACAATCTTAAGTAAAAAGATAAGAATGTTCTTAAGATTATTTTTTTGGGAATACAAAATATTCTTAACTTTGTTCTTATTTTAAAAAATAAGAAGAAAATGGCAGTTAAGAAGAAATTTCTTCTTAAGAATGTTTCGTGAATCCGGCCCCTGGTAACATTGCTGGGCGCTGTGTGAACAAAAGCCAAAAACCAATGCCATAAAGGCTGTGTTGTAGTAATGATGCACGTTATCGAGCGACTCTTCACGACGAAAAAATATGTGCAAACTGACTAACTATCCGCGCTGAAGCTGAAGCACAGATCGTTCGGCAGTTTCAGTTTAGTGCAACGCAGGCATCGCATCACAAGTCTTTATGGGATCTTTCCAGGTTGTGTGTAAAGCACGCACAGATTCCGGAAAATCGCTTTGTGAATGAACCAAATCAAACAATTCCGGAGCAAATTATGGGACACATTATCCGTGTATTTTCCGGAATGGCTGTGTGAAAGTGGCTAAAGCTGACGTGCCACTGGTCTTTTATATTAAGGTTTTTGAAAGCCTGTGTAATGATGTAGTTTCCTGACATCCAGAGACTGAACAGCGTTTTCTCGACTTGTTTTCGTGTTGTTGATGCTTAGCAATGGAATGGACGCGATGTTTTTGGGGTTTGACAAAAGGAGGGTGGGACGGTGGTTGGTGCTCGGGGTGGTGACTGAGTAGATCGGACGTCACATTTTTTACGGAAGTCACAGCGGCTCGTGAAAAGGCACAGCTACTTTATTCAGGCTGTGTGCATTTTACTGTGGTTTTGAAACTTATATGGTAGTTACATAGCCCCTAGACCTTAGTTATCATGAAAAAAATCCAGGAAATTTTGTTTTTGACAATATGGGACCTTTAAGTAGCACAGGTATATTTGTAGCATTAGCCAAAAATAATACATTGTATGGGTCAAAATTATTGCTTTTTCTTTTATGTCAAAAATCATTAGGATATTAGGTAACGGTCATGTTTCATGAAGATATTTTGTAAATTTCCTACGGTAAATATATCAAAACTTCATTTTTGATTAGTAATATGCATTGCTAAGAACTTTTTTGCACCCTCAGATTCCAGATTTTCAAGTAGTTGTATCTTGTATATATTTCTGAATCAAATCAAACCCATGTATTTTATATACAATTAAAGTTAATAGTTAATTGTTATATATTATATATGTTATATATGTTATATATATTTTTAATATTTTAGGTCAAACACTTATAGTAAATAAATAATAAATATTAAATATTAAATATAAAAAAATAATTATATATAGAGAGACAGAGAGACAGAGAGAGCGAGAGCGAGAGCGAGAGAGAGAGAGAGAGAGAGAGAGAGAGAGAGAGAGAGAGAGAGAGCGCTGTAGTGTTTTTATGACCTTTTACAAAAAAGTAGCTAAAATGAACTGAGAATTAAATTCATTGAATAAATTATTTCTTTATGTATTTCTTAATCAAATCAAAACAATATATACAGTTACAGCTTATTGTTTTGTAATATATATATATATATATATATATATATATATATATATATTTTTTTTTTTTACGGTAAGAAATAAAAAATAAACAAAGCACTAAATTACTTTTTTTAAATATCAGAAATTAATTAATAAATAATAGAAATGAATAAATATACAAACAATGTCGGCAATAGGACTTAATAAGCATTTAAATAAGCTCACTCCACAGTCCAGGTGACTCTACCCTGATAACTCTATCTGAACATCACCAGCTTCACTGTATCTGCCCTGACCGCATTTTAGGGTCTGTGTTTTGGGCTGAGGGACGCACACCTGACGGGATGGAGCGCCTGGCCGCCACTTCACATTCCTGTGCAGCAGCAGAGCACAAACACTGTTTTATTAGCTGGTGGAAATACGCTGAAGTTCAGCAGTTCTGCTGTGCGTCAGGTGACGAGCGCCTCTAAACCAGCTCGGATGGGCTTCAATTTCATCCGCAGATGGCCTCGCTACCGCCAACGGAAAATCTGTCATATTAGCAGACGCTTTCTTATCCAAAATGAGAACTGGATGGGAAAAGAGCCGGGGAATATTGGTTTCATCTGCAGTAGTGCTTTATGTGGCCGTAAGAGCTCCAACAAAGGGCCCTCTACATGAGAAACCTATGAATATTGTGCTAGAAAGTGTATTATGACAGATCTTTGCATAAAAAATACACTTACATTCAAGATATAAATCTGTGAATACAGGATTTAACAAATTAAGTCAACAAATACTAATTAAAACCTCTTTAAAAGTCATTTGTGCTGTGATTATACTGAAGAAACCTATTAGGATCTGATTTTGATAACTAAAAGGATCAGATTTAAAGCCAATCTTGAAAATTGGATTTGAAAGTCATATCAGATTTGTGCGCGGTGTAAAATGTCTTAGACTTCATCACTTGAAATGAAAGCGTAACACATTTCTTGACATTTTACAAGACTTTTGAGACACAAAGACTTGCTGAAACCTCAGCATCAGGTTAAAAAGTAAAGTAAAAAGTAAAAAAACTTAAAAAGTAAAACATGCAAGTATAAATAAATAATATAAATATAAACAAAAACATTAAAAATAAGCATAAATATATATAATGCCTACAAAATAAATTAATTAGCAAAATAATTAGTAAAACAAACAAGTATAATAAAACAAATAAATACATAAGTATAAATAAACATAAATAAATAAATAAAAACAAATTAGTATAATTAAAATAAGTAAAATGTATAAATACATAAATACACAAAAGTATAAATTCATAAGTAAAAATATGTAATTAAAAAAATAAGTAAAAAGTATACATAGATAAATAATAAAAGATAAATGTAAAAAATAAATACATAAGTATAAATAAATTCATAATTAAGTAAATATAAATAAATATTTGATGTATGTATTTATTCATTTGTTAACATTTAGTTATATTACTTATATTTATATTATTTATTTATACATATGCAATAATTTATTTTTACTTACATTTACTTTACTTACTTATTTTTTTACTTAGAATTTAATTTTGATATTATTTCATATATATTTACATGTATGCTTATTTTGTGTTTGTTTATATTTATATTACTTGTATTTATTTACATTATGTATATTTATGCATTTATTTATTTTTTCTGGTACATTTTACCAAATTTTTATTTAATAATTTAATTTAATGAATTTCTTACAAACATAAAAATAAGAATAAATACATTTACAAACAAAAAGAAATAAAACTTTGAAATGGAATTATATCATTTATATTTATTTGTGTTTATACTTATTTAATTATTTGTACTTATTTTGTACTTATTAATTTATTTTTTATATATTTTAAAATAAATTTACATGCTTATTTTATGTTTGTTTATATTTATATATTACTTATATTTACTTATACTTGTGCAATTATTTATTTTTGTACATTTTAATTCATTTCTTACTTATTTCATTTCATTAATTTCTTACAAACATAAAAATGAGAATAAATACATTTATAAATAAAAAATAAATACAAATGTATAAAAATGTATATCATTTATATTTATTTGTGTTTATACTTATTTGAATTATTTTTACTTGTACTTATTTTACACTTATTTATTTATTTTATATATATTATTTTCATATGTATTTACATGCTTATTTTATTTACTTATATTTATTTATACTTGTGCATTTATTTATTTTTGTGCATTTTACTTCATTTCTTACTAATTCATTTAATTTCATTAATTCTTACAAACATAAAAAAATTGTAAAATAGCCAGAGAATATTGGCTTCATCTGCAGAATTACATTCATGATAAAAATGTATGAACCAATATACTAATTAAAACCCCTTTAAAAGCTAATTTTTGCAGTGATTACTGAAGAAACACTTTAAAGGATCAGATTTAAAGCCAATCCTGAAAAAATTGGATTTGAAAACCAAATCAGATTTGTGCGCGGCGTACAGTCTTAGACTTCATCACTCGAAATGAAAGCATAACACATTTCTTGACTTTTCGCAAGACTTTTGAGACACAATGTCTTGCTGAAACCTCAGCATCAGCTGTAATCATTGTGGGCGGCCTGTGAAAACACGTCACACAAACAAAGTGCTGAGGAAAAGACTGGTTAGCGCAGTGACACAAGGCTACAAAGATCATGCTGAACCTCCCTCTCGCAGCAGTGTGTGACCTGTTCATGATGGATACGGCCGTCAACTGCTTTGCTAGTTTACTCTGCTAATGAGTCACAGAAGAGGGGCGTATGCTGAGGACAGACTCAAAACAGTGTCCGAATCGTTCAGGCCATCAGGGCTAATAATGAGATCTGAAATACAACTGAGACAGCAATAGACTCACACTGTTACACTATTAAACACTGTGATGACGGCATGTGATCTCACTATATATGTGTGTATAACACTTGTCAAAATAAATTAATTAATTAATTCAATATAAATAAATATTTTATGTATGTATTTATTAATTTGTTAATATTTATTTTATGTATAAATGTATACATTCTCATTTTTATGTAAGAAATAAAAAAAAATAAGTAAAATATGTATTTATCCATTTGTTAATATTTATTTATTTGTTTTTATACATTTATATATATACTTATTTTTATGTAAGAAATTAATGAAACGAAATGAATAACTCATAAATTAAATATGTACAAAAAACAAATAAATGCATAAGTATAAATAATATATATATATATATATATATATATATATATATATATAAACAAATACATGAAATAAGCATAATTGTAAAGTGTAAATATATATAAAAATAATATATAAAAATTAAGTAAAACAATCAAATGCATAACTATAAATAAATTAAATACATACATACACACACATATATATACACATACATATAATATGTATATATATTTTTTTTCATAAAGTAAGCATAAATAAGTACAAATAAAAAAGTAAAACAAACAAGTATAAAATCAAAAGTAAAATATATAAATATAAAAACTAAAATATAAAACTATTTATTAAAATTAATAAATAATAAATGAACTAACAAATGTTAAAAAATAAAAACATAAGTATAAATAAATCCATATATATATATATAAATAATATAATAAAAAATATAAAAGTAAATATAAATATTGTATGTATTTATTTAATTGGTATTATTCATTTATTTATTTATTTTATTTAAACATTTATAAATATTTAATTAAACATTTATCATATTTTTTATGTAAAAAATATGTACAAGTAAAAACAAATACATGCATTAATATAAACAAATAAAATAAATAAATAGAAATAATATAAGTAATAGAAACAAATATAAACAAATTCATAAAATAAGCATAAGTATAAATAAAAAAGTAAAATACATACAAAGTAGACAAATACATAAGTATAAATTCATGAGTAAAAAATACAATAACTAAAATAGAAATTTGTATGTTCTATTCTTTCGGACTTTCTGCCTTTAAATATACCTCGAGATCCCTTACTTTTTCTATTGTTAGATGATTCCACTCTCCAGTTGAATGCTCATCAAAAACGGACTTTATCAGCTGCAAGTACTGCCGCCAAAAAGACTATTTTGAAGCTATGGATCCAACCTTCCACTCCCACAACTTCCATTTGGCTATCATACTTCAGAGACATTGCGATGCTGGAAGGTACCACTGCTAGGCTCAATGGCGCAAAAGACAATACTATTCAGAGTTGGACAAATATTGCTGTGATGTTGCTAGATAGGTTAAAAAGTTGACATCCTTATACCTATCTGACTTTTATTTCTCATATATTTTTAATTTTTTTTCCTTCTTTTATTGTACAAGTGGACAGCTTCATGGCATCTGTTTATACATAGTTTTTTGTTTTGAACCATGAATCGTGATGCTTCCGAAGTGAAACTAAAAATTTGAATAAAAATGTTGATCACAAAAAAAAAACTAAAATAAACAAATACGTAATACGTTGTATAAATAAATTAATAAGTAAATATAAATAAATATTTTATGTATGTATTTATTCATTTGTAGATATTATTTTTAGTTATACATTTATTTATAAATATTTTTTATGTGAGAAATTAATGAATCATTTATAGAAATTAATTAAATGAAATTAATAAGTAAAAAATTAAGTAAAATATGCAGTAAAAATACATGAATGCATAAGTATAAACAAATAAAAGAATAAATATAATAAAAGAAATAAGTATAAATAAATTCATAAATAAGTAAATATACATAAAAATATTTATAAATAAATGTATAAATAAAAAATAAATATCTACAAATTAATAAATACATAAAATATTTATGTATGTGAGAAATTAATTAAATTAAATGAAGTAAAAATTTAAGTAAAATATGCAGTAAAAATACACAAATGCATAAGTATAAACAAATAAATTAATAAATATGATCAAATAATAAAAAAGATAACTAATATAACTATAAATAGAAATAAGTATAATAAATAAATACGTGTAGAAATAAATGTAGAAATAAGTAAATACTAATAAATATGTATGTATTTATTAATTTGTAGATCTATTTTTTTATACATTTATAAATATTTTATGTGAGAAATTAACTAAATGAAATGAATAGGTAAAAAGTAAAATATGCAGTAAAAATACAAATGCATAAGTATAAAAAATAAAATAAATATAAATACAACTAATATAACTATAAATAGCAATATAAACTAATTTATAAAATGTATATAGTATAAAAACAGATTAAACAGATAAACATTTGTAAATAAAAAGAAATGTAAAAAATTAGTATAAATAAACAAAAATAAGTATAAAAGTATGAATGGATGAATATTTTTCCTCTTTTCTCTCTCCCTCTGTGTCCTGTACTTATACAGTGCACATCTTCACTTTGAAGTGCTTACAGTAACAGTGCAATACTATGAATACTACTCAGCACAGTGGTGACTATAATAATGTACATCTGAATCTACTCTGATAACGATTCGCAGAAGTCGGAGCGACTCCAAACAGTGTCTGTAACATTCAAGCCCCCAGTGGCAAAAACTCTCACGGACGTGGAGGAGGAATCTCACAGCTCTGTCCAATGAGAAAGTTGTGCTGTCCAACGGCACTAAGATCAGGAGATGAGAGGCTTGGAAAAAGCCGGAGTTCACACGAACCGCAAGTCTTGATCTGGTCTGCTCTTCTCCTCCGGTTCCCTAGGGATTCAGGGAGTCGTCTTCAGGCCCCAGCGGATGATTGAGAGTCATCGGGATGTGCTGCTCCCAAACTGCGGCGTGGGACGAGGAGAACTCAACAGGTCTCTTCTGGATTCCCTCCCAGAGCTCCGCCGCACAGCCCGCCATCTTGGCTCCAGGTGTCGGACACATGTGCGCGCTGGGGTAATTAGCTAGAAGAGGAACGTCTCTGGGCAACGGCTCTGCTAATGAGGCCTCGGCACTGAAAAACACACGTGCACATGTGCGGAGTCGCTGCCAGCTGGACAGAGACCTCGCTCCTGACTCCAAAAACACACACCTCACAGACTTCACAGAGCCTCTTCATTAGCACCACCATAGCAAAGCTCTCCAGATTCCCTCAACTGTTTAAATCCCATACAGTCAGGCCTGAACGGAATCTGCAGACTATTTAGAATTTTCGTTATTGGTTTTGGCGGGAAAACATGTGGAACTCTGCGGAATAGATTGGAATGTTGGAATTACAGAGAACATTCTTATTGGTAGCTGAGAAGCATAATTCAAATTTAAATAAATCACAGACAGTGGATGTGCAGAATTTCGTTGTTGGGGAAAGCGGGGCACAACCTAACACTTTTTGAATTTTGCGGTTTATGTAAATCCACTTGGGGTTCAGAGTACAATATTTATCCACATCATTTTTACACTTGTCTAGTACAAATATATCGCTTTGTTTCATATTTACAGTGTATACGTTTTTCGTTATTTACCTCAAAAGAAAGGAAGTGAAACGTGACAACATGCCCCGTAGGTGGGGTACATTGTAACATCTGAGGGGCAAGTTGTAACACGACCATATGACAGCTTAAAATGTTATCTGATTGAATGAAAAAAATTTACACAACAAACTAAAATATTTTGTCAGTAAAATACATGTCATTATAAATAAATATATGGAAAGTTATTATATTATATATATATATTATATAATTTAAATAATAATATAAACAATTAATATATCATATAATATATATATATATACACACATATATATACACACACACATATATATATATATATATATATATATATATATATATATATATATATATATATATATATATATATATATATTATAAATAACATATGGAAAATTATAATTATTATTTTATGTATATTAATTGTATATAATATTTAAAACAAATAATGCATGTTTTCTATTTATTCAGAATTCAACTTTATTTTAACATAAAAAAATAAATATTATATAAAGGATTATAATTTATATTATATTTATATATATATATATATATATATATATATATATATGATTGATTATTTATAATAAAATTATAGGTAAATAAATAAATAGACATAGATAAGTAAATAAACCAATTTAAACATAAAAAGTAAGTAAATAAAAGTAAATAAATAAATACATAAAAAAGAAAAAAGAAATAAACAAAAGTAATCAAAATAAATTAATTAAAAAAATAAACAAATAAACACATAATCATGTATAAATAAATGTATAAATTAATAAATGTATAATTTATATCTTTAATATTGAGACATGTTATAATTATATAAATATATGTATTTAGATGTATTTATTCTTGTATAATGTAAAATATAAAATACTATATAAAGGTATAAAATATACAATAAATGTATAGGTAAATAAATAAATATACAGATTTAGATATTTGCATGTCTGTCCAAAATTACACAATACAGATCTCCTATAGTATATTTAGGATCACAATATGTTACATGTGCTTCAGAGAAAATATCAGCCGGAAATAATTTGCCCAATGAGAAGCATGTGTGTCATATTGGCGGTCAGCCACAGGTCTGTACCTGACGGCCAACACTAACACACGAAACACAGCGGCCTGAGAGATCCCAGGACGCTCTAAGCCCAAAACACACGCACACGGGCCAAACCATGACAGCGATAACAACACAGGACACCTGTGAGCAGATGTGCCGCTTCACAGGAACTACAGCAGGCAGGTGACGCTCAAGACCGGCTATCTTACTCGATTTACACATCTCACTCATTCATTCAAGCCAGGGGAGACTTTTAAAAAGACCTGATGGGAAAAACATCCCAATGATCCAGAATCAATATTGACATGGTTGTGCGTAACTATGGCTGAGACTGTGTTTGGACGGCACAGACGGTCAGTGGTTTAAAAGCGCTGGTAAAATTATTATCCGCTTATCATATATTTGTCTGGCAGTGGAGTATGAGGCGTTTATGAAAACTGTCTGATTCATCAGCATGAACTATGACAGATGTTTAAGTGCAAATCATGAGCTTTGCTTCACTATACAAAAATGTATATCGCCAGTAATAGTGAATGAATGAATTAATATAGAATAAAAAAATACATAAATGTATGAATAAATGAATTAATACTTACAAATACATTTGTATATAAAAATAAGTCAAACAAAGTAAAATAAAATAAAATAAAATAAACAAATATATAAAATACACATAAAAAGTATGTATAAATAAATACAAATACTTAAACTTAAATAATTCTATAAACATGTAAAGAATACATAAATTAATACATAAAATGTGTAAGCAAAAAATTAATTAATAATAAATACAAATAGGTACATAAATATAAACACAATAAGTACATTTACTGAATAAATAAATAAATAAAAATTAATAAATATGGAAATACGTAACAATAAATGTCAATAAATGTCAATTTAAAAATAAAATGTAAACAAAATAAGTATTAATAAATGAATAATTGAATAAAAAGTAAGATGTAAAACTACATGTTTTTACTTATACTTACATATTTTTTTTATATTTTTAAATAAATAAATACAAAAAATGCTTAAGTAAATCATTCAATTATAATATATAAAAATAAGTCAATTAAAAATAATATAATAATAATAATAATTAAAAAAATAAAATGAGTAAAAATAAGTAAAATTCAGTAAATGTAAACAAAACAAGCACAAATAAGTTGATAATTAAATAAAAAAATAAAGATAGAAAAATATTTTTTTTTACTTTTACTTATTTATATTTTTTTATGTTTGAAGCAAACAAATAAATAAATGAACAATTAATACAACTAGATAAATAAATAAAATAAATAAGTAAAATTACTGAATCAACAAAAATTAAAATGAATAAATAATAAAAAAAGTAAAATTGAGTAAACATAAATAGAATAAGCATAAATAAATCCATAATTAAAAAAGTCAAAAATAATATATATTTTTTTACTTATACTTACTTACATATTTGTTTTTTGTTATATTTGATATAAATAAATAAAACAGGTAAAGCATACAGAATAAATTAATAAATCAAAAATATGCAAATAAATAAATACAAATAGGTAAATATGCAAATACATATAAATAATAAATACATAAGTAAATAAATATAAACATAAAATAAGCAAATTAAATAAGTCACATTATTAAATAAAAAATAACAAGCTAAAGTAAATAAATCTAAATAATAAAAGTATAAATAAATGCATAAATAAATGCATTAAAAAAGTTGAAAAAAAATACATAGCATTAATCAACCAAAAAAATAATATTTAAAAAGAATCTACAATATTCTTCTTAGCAATGAATATTATTCATCTATATCTATATTCATCTATAATCAAACAAAAAAAAGCACAAATAAATAAATACATTTTTACTTACACTTATTTACATTTGTTTTTATATTTTTGGTTATATTTTACATAAATAAAACTGGTAAAGCATAATAAATACATAAAAAATGTGCAAATAAAACAATATTAAATAAATACAAATAGGTAAATAAATATAAACATAAAATTGGCAATTAAATAAGTGAAAATATTAAATAAAAAATAACAAGCAAAAGTAAACAAATCTAAATAATAAAAGTATGAATAAATGCATAAATAAAAAAAATAAAAATAAATAAATAAATAGGAAAACAAAAAAAAAATCTATAATATTCTTAGCAATGCATACTATTAATCGAAATTAAGTTTTGATATATTTACAAAATATCTTCATGGAACATGATCTTTACTTAATATCCTAATGATTTTATGGCATAAAAGAAAAAATGATTGTGCTACTTAAGACTGGTTTTGTGGTTTAGGGTCAAATATATTTCTTTCTCAGTTTCTCTCTCCTCGTGTCCTGCGCTCATATGGTGTACATCTCCAATCTGAAGTGTTTACAGTAACAGAGCAAAGCTATGAATACTATTCAGCACAGTGATGATGGTGTACAGTACGTCTGAAACTGTTATCATACCAAAAACTGGGTCTGTAAAGTGAAATGAATAACCCTGGCTTTGAGTAAATGGGATATATTTAATTAGTTGATAAACTATTACCAGCAAACATCCCCTTCCACATCAATCAACGTCACATTTTTGCACAATGCTGTCAAGTTTTCCTGGAGCAAAACAATAAATGTTGTACATCATATTTACAAATGTTGATACTATAGAACGAAATGTTTGTATTACACATCCTCCAACAGTAAACATCATTTGTCTTCCTCCATATGGAAACTGCACAGCCAGGTTCACTGGGAATCTAGAGTCGAGCTATGAGCGTTTAGCATTTATTTCATTTGAAACTATGACAGAAAGACATCAAGAAGCCAGAAATGCTGGAAATGTTGCTCAGCCAAGACAGTCTTAAGATCCAGCTGCTCACTGCAACAGATACTCATCGTTTTAAGTCAGAAACGATGCAGGATTTTGAGAACAACGACCTTCCAAACTATGATATTTTGTCTACCGTTTACCAAGGCTGCATTTATTTAATTAAAAACACAGTAAAAACAGTAAAATTGTAAAATATTTTTACAGTTTATAGTAACTAGTTCTCTAGTTGAATATGTTTTAAAATATAAATTAATTATATTTTAAAACATATTCAACTAGAGAACTAGTTACTTTAAACTGTATGTAATTTCAGTATGAATAAACCAAATAAATAAATAAATAATACAAATAATTAAAAGTGAATAAACGTAAACACAAAAAAGTATGAATAAATTATTTTAAAAATGTATTAATTAATAATGAATTATTATGAATAAGTACAAAATGGTAAATAAATATAAACAAAAAGAAGTAAATACGTGAAATTACTGAACAAATAAAAATCAATTTCAGTTAATTTAAATAAAATTAGGTAAACAAATGTCAATTAAACAAAAATAAGTAAATAAGTGAAATTTATTTTAAACAAAAAAGTTAAAAAAAAATCAATAATAACCAAATACATAAATAAATAAATAAATACAAATAATTAAAAGTAAATAATTCTAAACAAAAAAGCAATAAAAGTGAATAAAAAAAAAAGTAGAATAAACGTAAACACAAAATAAGTATGAATAAATTAATTTAAAAGTGTATTAATTTTTTTTGCTTAAGAAATACAATTATGAGAAATGTCAATTAAAAAATAAATAAGTAAAAGTGAACAAAATGTAAACACAAAAAAAGAATAAATACAATTCATAAATAAAAAAAAATAAAAAAAACATTTTACAAATACAAATCAGCATATTAGAATGATTTCTGAAGGATCATGTGACACTGAAGACTGGAGCAATGATGCTGAAAATTCAGCTTTGATCACAGAAATAAATTACATTTTAAAATATATTCAAATTAAAAACAGCTATTTTAAATTGTAATAAATTTTATTGATTTTACTGAAGAAAATGCGGCCTTGGTGAGCTTCAAAAACATAAAAAAAAATCTTCTGTATACATAATAAGGTTTATCATTTCAGTTTCCTGAAAATAAATCGACAGCAAATGCTCTCTTGGCACACATCTGCTTTGCCCGTTGGGGCAGGAAAGTTGTCTCGAATTATAAGAATTAGCATGAAAAACAGGATGAAAGCACTTTCCTTCATACTTTATCTGGATTCAATGACGCTTCTCCTATTATCTGCTGTGAATTATGGACTATGAGTTTGCAGTCTTCTACAGAAGCGTACGCTGCTTGTTTTGAGCACACTGTGGTGCGAGATCAACCCACGGGACTAATATATACCCAACATACTCATTCCTCCTTTTCTGAAGCGTCTGTGTGCGTATACGTCTCCCACAAACCCCTGCAGTCGCTCAGTCTGCTCTCAACGTTTTACTTTTTTTGCCCTCTCTGTTCCAAAGGCTCTCCAATTTCACAAAAAGCAGCAGAAGCCGAAGCCGAAATCGAGAAATCTGGCCCCCGTGTCCAGAAAATATTCCCTTTCCTGTTTCCCCTCGCTGCCAGGGACCGCAGCGCGCCAACGCGGCCTGAAACTATGAGGAGTATTTTCAGCTCTGTAATTTGAAACACACACACAAAGACACATGCATCACGAAAACACACATCTCTTGAAGACCTGTGCATCTCAAACGCTTCATAACAGCTCCTCTGAAAGACACCATGAGTTTCCTAATTGACGCAAACCACAAAAGAGCGACTGCAGAAGATGCTGGGTATGGTTGTCATTTAATTTTTAAATTTAATTTTAAAAATAAATAAATAGAATAATTAAGCAAATGAATCTATTAAATTAATAAAAATAAAATGAAAAAATATCAAGCAAACAATTTTCACTTGAGTAATTATTTAAATCTAAAAAAAAATCTAAAAATACTTTTAATCAAATAAATAGTGTGATTTTTAATGTAAAAAAATATATATAACAACTTTTAAACATATATTAAATGTAACTATTCAACAAAAATCTGACAAAGGTATTAATAAAATAAATTAATAAAATTAATACGAATAAGATGTTTACTTATTATGCATTACTTATGCATTAAATGAAACTTAAAAAATAAGCAAACACTTTTCACTTTAAATCTTAAAAAACACCATAAATAAATAAAAAATGCTTTTAAACAAATAAATAGTGTGATTTTTAATGTAAAAAAATATATATAACAACTTTTAAACATATTAAATGTAACTATTCAAATAATATCTGGCAAAGGTATTAATAAAATAAATAAATAAAATTAATACGAAAAAAAATAAGATGTTTACTTATTATGCATTACTTATTTAAATGAAATTAAAAAAATAAAACACTTTTCAGACTGTTTAAATGTTTAAAAAACATAAATAAATAAAATAAAATTTAAACAAATTAATTTAATACAATTCAAATACGAATTAAAAATAATAACTTAATTTAAATAAAATATAAGAGAAATCTTAAATCTAAACAATTAAATTAAATTATACAATAAATAAATAATGTTAAATGTTAAAATGACACATTTGTTTTTTATTAATAAAATTAATCAATTAATAAAAAAAAATTACATTTAATTATTTTAATAGAATTGTAATTAAATAAATACATGTAAAAAATAATAATACAATTAAATATTAATAAAAAATGTTTTTTTTTTTTTTTACAAAAAGTATTAATAAAATAAATACAATTTTTTAAATATAATAAGAAGATGTTTACTTGTTATGGATTAATTCATTAAATCTAATTAAAAATAAGCAAACTCTTATGATTTTCAATTGACTAATTGTTTAAATTTTAAATAAAATAACCACTATAAATAAATAAAATTTAAACAATACATAAATAAATTGTGTGATTTTTTATGACACATTTATTATTTATTAATTAAGTTATTCTAAATAAATTAGTTAATAAATAAATTAAAAAAATTAATTTAAGTTAAATTAATAGAAAACAAAAACAAATGAATATTGTGATTTTTGACAAACATATTCATAAAATAAATGTAAAAAACGTCAAAATAAAAAGATGTTTACTTGTTCACTTATTATGGATTAATTATTTAAATAAAATTTAAAATACGCAAACACTTATGATTTTCACTTGACTAATTCAATAAAATAACACCATAAATAAATAAATTTAAATTTAAACAATAAATAAATAGTGCACTTGTTATTGGAAAAATGCAATAAGAAAATAAATACAACTAAAATAAATTTAATTAATTTAATAATTTAAATAAAATGTAAAAAGAATCTTAAATAATAAAATTAAATGAAATTAATAAATAAAAATCACACAATAAATAAATACAATGTAATTTTAAAAACAAATAAATGTTGTGATTTTTATTTGCCATTTATTAGTAAAATGAATAAATCAAATATTCCATTTGATTATTATATAAAATCTAAACCTTTTAAATCTAAAATAAATAATAAAATTAAATTAATAAAATAAGTTTATAATTTTACTCATTATAGATTTAGAAGAAATGTAAAAAAAATTTTAATTTTCACTTGACTAATTGTTTAAATTGTTCTAATTGCTGTGTGTGTGTGTGTGTGTGTGTGTGTGTGTGTGTGTGTGTGTGTGTGTGTATATATATATATATATATAAAATAAAATAAAATAAAATAAAATATTGTATTAACTTGCCAAATGTATTAATAATATAACGGCTTCTCTGAAAGACATGACAAGTTTCCTAATTGCTGTAAACCCCAAAAGTGTGACAGCAAAGGATGCTGGGTATAAAACGCCATCAAACCCGATGACCTTTCAAATCTTCGTGAATCACAGGAATGTTCCAGATTCAAGCTTTAATGACAGTAGTTGACATATAATATTGATTGCCTCAGAAAATTATTTTGATTCATCCCTCAAATAAACCCAGTAAGGCATTTACAATGAAAGACAAGCGGCCAGGGTTTAGAAACAGAAATGTGAGGCTTGTGTTTTGGTTAAAGCACTTAGATGAATCATTCAGAAAATGACTGTTTATTATTCAAGCTGTGAAGTGTCTAAATCGTTCTTTTAGGGACGGATTGGATGGATGAACGACTGACCGGGCCTTTTCAGTAATTGGGCCTTGTCTTTGGAATGACTTGCCAATTGAGATCAGAACGGCTCCTAATCTGACTATTTTTAAATCACTTTTAAAAACTCATTTGTTTTCAATGGCCTATTAGGTCTTTTTTGTTTACTTCTTTTCTTAATTATGTGTCTTGTTTCCTTTAAATTTTTATTGTGGATGTTTCTAAGTGTAAAGCACTTTGGTCAGTCTTGTGGCTGTTGGAAATGTGCTATATAAATAAAGTAAACTTGAAACTTGAAACTTGACATAACTGCAGTGCTGAAATGCTGAAAACAGAGGGTGTATGGATAGTTTTTGGCTTGTCTGTTGCTGGTCTCCTTGTGTGAGTGAAAGTTAGCAGGTGAACAGACTTTATAGTGACAGAATGCAAGTTCAACATGCAATATAACCTTGCCTGCTTTAAGTGTAAAGCAATGTGTGTTTTTAACATTTATTCCCTGAAGTACTTCCACTGCAAGTGCATTACTGCAATTGTGATTTTACTTGACTAATGTAGATTAAATAAATAAATAAATAGATAAATAGATAAATAAAAACATTTATTTAAAAAAAAAAAAATCACTTAGGAAAAAATGTCACTTAATAAATAAAATAACATCATAAATTAAGTTCAATTAAAAATAAATAAACAAACAGTTTGATTTTTATTTGAAAAAGTTTATTAAGAAAATAATAAATAAAAAGAATACAAATAAAATAAAAACACATTTAGTTTAAATAAAATCTTAAAAAGAAATCTTAAATAAATAATATAATTAAACAAAAAATAAATAAAATCATACAATAAATAAATAAAATACATTGTAAGGATAAATAGTGTGATTCTTATTTGACACATTAAATGAAAAAAATCTGACAAAAGTATTAATAAAATAAATAAATAAAAAAACAAAATAGTAAGATGTTTACAGATTAATTAAAAAACACCATAAATAAATTAAATTAAAACAATAAATAAATTGTGTGCTTTTTATTGGAAAATTTTATTTAGAAAAATAATGAATATGTGAATAATTATTTATAAATTTTATTATAAAATAATAATTAATCAAATGAATAAAAATAAATAAATTAAGTTTAATTAAACTAAATAAAATCTAAAATAATTCATGAAGTAATTTTATTATTTATTTTAGATTTATTAAAATCAATAAGTGAAAATAAAATCTTACAATGAATAAAAAAATAAAATCTATCAAATAATATTTTTTAAATAAATTGTGATTTTTCTTTGACACATTTATTAATAAGATTAATAAACAATAAATACATTAAATTAAATTATAAAAGTAGATTGTATGATTTTGATTTGACATATTTATTAATAAAGTAAATAAATAAAATATATAAAATTAAGAAATAAATTATTAAATGTAACCATTTAAATAAAATCTACAATAAATCTTAAAAATCTGAGAACAACAATACAATTAAATTAATAAAGAAACAAATAAATTGTGATTTTTTTTTTACAAAAGTATTAATAAAATAATTTTAATTTAAAAAATATAATCTGTTTATTTATTATTGATTAATTAAAATTAAAAATAAGCAAACATTTTCACTTGACTCATTTTTTAAATCTTAATATAACAAATAAATAGAATAAAATAACACCATAAATAAATTAAATTAAGTTAAACAATACATAAGTACTGTACTTTTTATAAAAAAAATAAGAAAATGAATACAAATAAAACTAAATAAATCAAATTAATAAATTTAATAATTTAAATAAAATCTCAAAGTAATCTTAAATAGATCTAAAATAAAAGTATATGAAATCAATAAATACAAAATCATACAATTACTAAATTTACATTTTAAAAATAGATAAAGAGTGTGATTTTTATTTGACATTTATTTATCAAATGTATAAATAAAATGAATAAAAATAGATTAAAAATAAAGTATTAAATGTAATTATTATAGAAAATCTTAAATAAACAGTAAATAATAAAATACATGAATAAAAACATTTTTTTTACAAAAACATTAGTAAAATAAATAAATACAATTAATACAAATATTTTACTTATTTATATTATGGATTAATTATTCAAATGAAATTTAAAAAAAATAAGCAAATTAAATGAAATCATTTCATACAAATTATACAACAAATAAATTAAATTAAAATAAATAAATAAATTGTTATTTTTATTTGACATTTAATAAAATAAATAAAAATAAAATAAAATACATTCTTAAATTTAATTATATAAAATCTTAAATAATACAATAAATTAACAAAGATAAATAAATACAGTTATATTTTGACAAAAGCATTAATAAAAATAAATAAATAAATAAATAAATAAATACAATTAATACAATTAATAAAAATAAAACAATTTGACTTATTATGGATTAATTATTTAAATTAAATAAAAAATAAGCAAACACTTATGATTTTCACTTAGCTGTTTAAATCTAAAATAAATTAAATAATAAAATCAAATCTACTGTAATATTAACTTGACAAATCTATTAATAAAACTAATACATAAAAACTTAATAAATAAAACTACTAAAACATATTAAAAATGTGACTAGATGGATAGAAAGATAGACTTTTTTTCCGAAAGCATTTATAAATTAATGTCAATATTTTTTTTTTCCAAAAAATCAGCATAATCCCATAAATGCCATTGATACAGCTTGTATCTTGTTCCAATAAATCCAAAACACT
Organism: Garra rufa; assembly: GCF_049309525.1. NCBI lineage: Eukaryota > Metazoa > Chordata > Actinopteri > Cypriniformes > Cyprinidae > Garra > Garra rufa. Next base: position 20,836,945 of record NC_133361.1, read on the forward strand.
AACATAACTAAAAATGGACAGTTACACCTCACGGTGATGAGGAGGTTAGGGATGCACCAAACCACAAGCCAGAGTCTAAAAACAAAATCTAGTCTGTGCTTGGAGCGGTGGTTTGGTGCGAGTTAGGCCCTTAAATATGCATTTATCATGTAAAAATCAAGACGCAGCAGGAAATCTGAAAGCGAGCGGCTCTCGAAACCACAAACACGGCCGTGCCAGCTACCTAAATACAGCCGTGTGCTTGAGCGTACATGAGCGCTGATTACAGATCCTGCTCGTGCCGTCCAAAAGCGCAAATTACACACTTTGGCCTCTTCCCATAAATACCACGTACAATTAGCCTCTATTTTTACCCCACCTGTCTATATCAGACAATCTGTCGAAGAAACGCGGTCGCTCCATAAAACGGCCGCTTTTCATGTAAGCAATATTTTACGGGCTCTGTGTGTCTATAAACAACACAGCAGCTTTCAGATGAATTAAAATAAATGATTTTTTTACCAACGTCTTAATAAAATAATTAATAATAAGTTAAATGTGACTTCTTTTGACACATTTGTTAAATGTAATAAATAAATGATATTTAAAATAAATAAATGTAACTATTTAAAATAACCTCAAATAAATCTTATATAAATCTAAAATAAAACAATTAAATAATAAAAAAACATTACTAAATATTGTGATTTTTATGACAAAAGTATTAATAAAATAAATAAATAAAAAAATTTAAATAATAAATATTAAAGTGTGACTTCTTATTTGACACATTTATTAATGATATATATATAAATTAGATAAATAAAATTAAATAAAAATAAATTAAATTTAACTATTTAAACTATTTTAATATTTTTATTTTATAAAAAAATAATAAATTATTAAATTTAACTATTTAAATAAAACCCTCAAAAAATCTTAAATAAATCTAAACTAATACAATTAAATTAATAAAAAATATGACTAAATATTGTGATTTTTTTTTAACCAACGTCTTAATAAAATAAATAATTAATAATAAGTTAAATGTGACTTCTTATTTGACACATTTGTTAATGTAATAAATAAATGATATTTAAAATAAATAAATGTAACTATTTAAAATAACCTCAAATAAATCTTATATAAATCTAAAATAATACAATTAAATAATAAAAAACATTACTAAATATTGTGATTTTTTTTGACAAAAGTATTAATAAAATAAATAAATAAAAAAATTTAAATAATAAATATTAAAGTGTGACTTCTTATTTGACACATTTATTAATGATATATATAAATTAGATAAATAAAATTAAATAAAAATAAATTATTAAATTTAACTATTTAAACTATTTTAATATTTTTATTTTATAAAAGAAAAATAAATTATTAAATTTAACTATTTAAATAAAACCCTAAATAAATCTTAAATAAATCTAAACTAATAAAATTAAATTAATAAAAAATATGACTAAATATTGTGATTTTTTTTACCACTGTCTTAATAAAATAAATAATTAATAATAAGTTAAATGTTACTTCTTATTTGACACATTTGTTAATGTAATAAATAAATTATATTTAAAATAAATAAATGTAACTATTTAAAATAACCTCAAATAAATCTTATATAAATCTAAAATAATACAATTAAATAATAAAAACATTACTAAATATTGAGGGGGGTTTATGACTAAATCATTAAATAAATAAATTCATTAATTATTAATAACGAATTACCAAAAATAAAATATGTTTAATTATTATTAATTATTTTATTAATTATTAATTATTTAAATGACATTTAAAAATACTCAAGCACTTATAATTTTCACTTGACTTATTGTTTAATAAAATCTAAATAAATGTAAACAATAAATAAATAGTGTGCTTATTGGAAAAATGTATAAGTAAAAATAAAATTCATAAAAAAAATAATAATTGTATTATTTAAATAAAATCTAAAATAAATCTTAAATAAATCTAAAATAAATAACATTTAATAAAATTAATAAATAAAATACCATAAATAAATCAACTTAGATTTTAAAAATAAGTAAATTGTGTGATTTTTATTTGACACATTAATAAAATAAATAAATAAATAAAATTAATACAAATAAAAAATAAATTACACACTTTTGCCTCTTCCCGTAAATACCACATACAATGCTCTATAAAACGGCCGTTTTTCATCACCCACCGCATGCAAGCATTGTTTTAGGGGCTCTACGATGACAAATGGCTGTTTTACGCATGAGCTCCGGTCTATAAACAACAGCGCAGCTTTCAGACGTGTCTCAAGCGCCTGTGTTTACATTGTGGCCCGTGCATCAGTCCTGTGGAAGAGCCGCGGAGCTGTCGGGACGGGCGAGAGCCTGCCTGTGTTTCTGTCAGCACAGGAACATGGCTGTGGGGTTTTAAGGTTTTGTGAGTAAACAGAGGGCCGGTTATAAGGCCTGTCAGGCTGTGTTTTGTAAGGGTTGGCCTGTGACGGCTCATTAAAGGCGCTGGAGTGAATGCGATGGTAATGGGCTGGTGGGCGCACACGCCACTCTTGTGGTGCCAGCTGGATGTGGTCACAAAACAAGCTGGCCTGTCAGGAATCAGACTCAGTTGAGAGAGAGAAAGAAATCAGACTTTTCATCTTTGCAAAGTTTTAGATCCCCCATGACACTCTCAGGAAAAAAAAAGGTACAAAAGCTGTCACTGTAGCAGTACAAACACATACCATTTAGGTACTAACATGTACGTTTAGAGGTAAATAAGGTACAGGTGTAGCTTTTAAAAAGAAACCAACTGTACCTTAGAATAGAGGAATACTTTAAAATAGAGGAAAACTTTATTACATAAACTGAAGTATTGTTGTCTTTTTTTTTACAAGATAAATTCATGTACCAAGCAAAACTGCTATAAATAAATATAAATATAAATGTGACCACAAAACCAGTCATAAGGTTAAATTTGACAAAACTGAGATGTATACGTCTCATGAGAGCTAAATAAATAAGCTTTCTATTGATATATGGTTTGTTAGGATAGGACAATATTTGGCCGAGATACATCTATTTGAAAATCTGGAATCTGAGGGTGCAAAATATCTAAATACTGAGAAAATCACCTTTAAAGTTGTCCAAATTAAGTTCTTAGCAATGCATGTTACTGATCAAAAATTACATTTTGATATGTTTACAGTAGGAATTTTACAAAAAATCTTCACGGAACATGATCTTTACTTAATTTCCTAATGATTTTTGGCATAAAAGAAAAATCAATAATTTTGACCCATACAATGTATTTTTGGCTATTGCTACAAAAATAACCCAGCGACTTAAGACTGGTTTTGCACGAATGCATGAATGAATGTATGATTGAATAAAAAGAATTAAAGGGAAACTGAAAAATATCAAGCAAATTTCTTCATAAAATTTGCTTGATTTTGACACATTTTTTTTTTCACTCGATTATTTATTTAAATAAAATAAATGCATGAATAAATTAAAAGAGAACTAAAAGGGGAAATGAAAACCAAGCCATTTTCTTCAGGAAAATGGAAAAAAAAAAAATAAGTGTGATTTTACTTTTTTATTTATTATTTAAATAAAATGAATGAATGAAACAAAAGAGAATAAAAGGGAAAAATCTAAAATCTTACTTGATTACTTTTTAATAAAATGAATGAATGAATGAATGAATGAATGAAGAGAGACTTAAAGGGGAAAAAACAAGCAATTTTCTTTATGAAAATAAAAAAGTGATTTCTACTTTCTAATTATTTTAATAAAATGAATGCATGAATGAATGAATGCATGAATGAATGAATGAATGCATGAATGAATGAATGAATGAATGAATGAATGAATGAATGAAGAGAGACTTAAAGGGGGGAAACATCAAGTAATTTTCTTCATGAAAATAAAAAAGTTATTTTCTACTTTATTTTAATTAGATGAATGCATGAATGAATTAATGAATAAAAAGAGAATCAAAGGGAAACTGAAAAATCAAGAAATTTTCTTCATAAAAACAAAAAATAAGTGAGATTTTTATTTGATTCATTATTTTAATAAAATGAATGAATGAATGAATGAATGAATGAATGAATGAAGAGAGACTTAAAGGGGAAAAAACAAGCAATTTTCTTTATGAAAATAAAAAAGTGATTTCTACTTTCTACTAATTATTTTAATAAAATGAATGCATGAATGAATGAATGAATGAATGAAGAGAGACTTAAAGGGGAAAAAACAAGCAATTTTCTTTATGAAAATAAAAAAGTGATTTCTACTTTCTACTAATTATTTTAATAAAATGAATGCATGAATGAATGAATGAGAGAATTAAAAGGAAACTGAAAAATCAAGAAATTTTCTTCATAAAAAACAAAAATAAGTGAGATTTTTATTTGATTAATTATTTTAATAAAATGAATGAATGAATGAATGAATGAATGAATGAATGAAGAGAGACCTAAAGGGGGGGAAAATCAAGCAATTTTCTTTATGAAAATAAAAAAGTGATTTTCTACTTGAATTATTTTAATAAAATGAATGCATGCATGAATGAATGAATGAATGCAAAGAAAATTAAAGGGAAACTGAAAAATCAACCAATTTTCTTCATGAAAACAAAAAATAAGTGAGATTTTTACTTGATTAATTATTTTAAATGAATCAATGAATCAATGAAGAGAGACTTGAAGTGGGGAAAAAAAAATCAAGCAATTTTCTTCATGAAAATAAAAAAGTGATTTTCTACTTTATTTTAATAAAATGCATTATAGAATGAATGAATGAATGAATGAATGAATCTCACACACTACAACTGTGTTCACTTCTGATCAGATCACATGAGAAGACGAACAGGATTCAGAAACTCAAATCTGACATTACACCAACACCTAACTACACCTGAGAAGCGCCTGACAGGAAAGACTGGGAACACATCCAGGAGCAGATCACACAGGTGTGCGTTTGAGATCACGCCAGGCCTCAGACGTCTGATCTAGACGCTAATCTGCTCAGTAAAGTGTCAAAGGTGCCAGCTATTTGCTCAGAGATCAGCGTGGGTAATATCTAATCCAGCATGACCTCATCTGATTCACCAGAGCTTTATTTACCGTCAGAAGACAGCACAAACACACAGAGAAACCTCCAATGAGGTCAGCGCTCTGCACTGATGAGGACTGTGGGAATGTTTGGTCTGATCTGACCCCAACTTCCTCGTTCTTGCAGAAATCAGTGGGATTGATTGGCTCTCAAACAGACGACAGGTTTCGACAGTCAAAAACAGTCAGGTATCGTACTGTATTGTTTCCCAGGGTTCAGTGGTTTCTCATGGCTTTACCAGCTCATGACAAACAGCAGAGTGAATGGAGGAGTCTATCAACCAATCAGAATGAGCTGCTGAAGTAACGACCTGATTTTATTGGCTAAAGGTAGAATATAAAACCAGAGATGTGAATGGAGTGACTAATAAAGTATGGCCATTCAAAAGTGTAATTTTACTTTATTAAACTGATCAAAAGTGGTAGTAGAGACATGTTATGAATTATTTATTTTTCAAATAAATGCTGTTCTTTCTATTCATCAAAAAATTTAGGCTAAAAATGTAGCACAGCTTTCACAAAAATATGATTTGTGAAGGATCACATGACACTGAAGACTAAAGTGATGATGCTGAAAATTCAGCTTTGATCACAGAAATAAATTACATTTTGTAAATTGTAATAATATTTCACAACTTTACTGTTTACACTATATTTTTAATCCAATAAATGCAGCCTTGATAAGCTTTCAAAAACATAAAAAAATAAAATTACCAACCCTAAACTTTTGAACATACTGTACACATATCTCCTTAAAAGTCAATATGTATGCTTTTTTCTAGTTTTGCTCAGCACTGATAATGATATAAAGTAAATTGTTGCTAGAAACCGCTTATTGTAAGAGCAATTTCTACAAAAAGATTTTTTTTAAATCCAGTAAATCAGGAATGACAGAAAAGATTGTGGAAAGGCCAGCACACAGTGGTGGAAAACTTAACTTCAGCTCACACAAAAGTAATTTTTTGTTTAAAACATTTTCATGCTTTGAAATATAGGAAGAAATTTAACTAACCGAAATGAAACTGAGTAATTAGAAACAAAATGATATGCAAAAATAAACAGATGTCAAACATGATCACCAAAATCCCTGACCAATGTGTTTGTGTAGTTGTTTCAGATGTAAATGGCAGTACAGCTGGCAGTATAGGAATAAACCTATACATAATCTGAAGCACTAGAGATGAAGCAGGTCAGAGTAAGTTGACAGACCCAGTCATGAAGCTGTTTTAAAAGAAGATGTCTGTACGGTACCTGAACCGCTGACTGCTGGGCCCGTGGGTCAAAGAGGCGGAGCTTTTTGTCCTGAGGAAACGAAAAAACACAGGTTAAAATATAACATTTATTAATAATAATAAAAACATAAGACTGTACTGAGGAATGTTGTTTAAAAAAAATTAAATAAATTATATATATATATATATATATATATATATATATATTTTTTTTTTTTTTTTTTTTTTTTTCCTTCTCTGGCAAATCTAACAGGCAGTCTTTGGTCTCATTAATCTATTATTTAAATATTATTTATGGAATATTTAATAAACTACAATTCAGTCAAAAGTACAAAGGCAGAGCTTTAACATACTTTGTTTAAGAGCAAACTGTTTTGGCTGAGGGCAAAATCTCATCACATTGTATTTTATGTAACTTCAATGCTGTAATTACCATAATGAAAAAAATAGCATTATTTGATACAAATAATAGCAGTATTTAAAAATAGTATTTAGTATTGGGAAAAGGTGTGTGTGTGTGTGTGTGTGTGTGTGTGTGTGTGTGTGTGTGTGTGTGTGTGTGACATTATTCTTACATTAGGTGGCTACAACACACTGTTTTTTGAGTGAGTCAGCAGTAAAGACTTTTATATTGATTGAAACTAAATGCTGTGATAAACAAGTAAGTTAATCAGAACAATAGCCTGATGCAGCTAACAAATGCACTCAGTAGCACTGTCATCGGAAATCGCCCTAAACAGATGAAAGGATAGTACGACAAAGATAACGCTTTCCACAGCAGACATTCAAACTAATGTTTTATTGTGAATATAAGATTGAGCTGAAGAATGAATGCTGTATCAGATGCAGGTAATCACACTTGCTTAGTCCATCTCTCTCTCATAATACTCTACATAATACAGTGAGCTTTTACTACAGTAATACAATAAGCTTTCAATGAAGCAACTCAGTGTTCCTTCGTTACTAGTTCTAAAGTGACGTTTTTTAATTAGTTATTGAGGCTTGGGCTCAGCTGTTAAACTGTCAAACTGTAGCAGAAGGAAACAGTTTAAAGATCTGGCCGAAGTGAGGTGTCCTTGGGCGGTTTCATGAGTGCAGGACAACTGTTGACGATCTGGACCTCGCATGTCTCAAAAACTTTGACGTAAATTTTCAAAAAGACATTATCTAATTTAAAAACTGCATATTTGTACTATATATGTTTACATTCTCACCTGAAAACCTCTTAAAACTACATTCCATGACACAAAAACACAAAGATATTGTACTCAGCAGACATTCAAATGTTTTATTGTAAATATAAGATTGAGCTGAAGAAGTGAGGCGTCCTTGGGCAGTTTCATGAGTGGAGGACGACTGTTGACGATCTGGAGCTTGCATGACCGAAAACTTTGACGCAAATTTTCAAAAAGACGTTATCTAATAAAGAAAAACTGCATATTACTATCTACAAGTACATTCTCACCTGAAAACCTCTTAAAAATACATTCCATGACACAAAAACAAACAAATGATACTGGATTTGGGCATCCGCCATAACACTGGCTGTAAGAAGTACCGCAAGCGGAGTGATACAAACTGTAAAACAGTTCTGATATTTAGCAGAATCTCATGTTTATGTAAATTCAATGCTGTATAACAGAGCGCTGTCTTTGTACTTTTGACTGAATTGTCTAGCAACTTTTATGATGGCTGTTGTTGTTGCTGCTGTTTATTAATCAGCCAATCAGATTTGAGGACCAGAAAGAACTGTTGTATAACTAAATTATATCATGCATCTACATTTAAAAAACAAGACTGCTCTGTAGATAGCAACACCATGCCTCATTTTCCCACAGTCGTGATGCGGTTGCATCAAAATCCTAAAAAAAAACATTTTCATGACTGTAATGTGACTCTTCAGGCCTTTGTTTGAGTGCGCTGTCTCTCGATTATTATCATACGGTAGAAATGGCTTCATGTGGTATTTGTTATGAGTCTGTCAACAGAACTGGCAGCGTAAAACCCGCTGCAGACCGAACTCGACGTCAAAATCAGTTCAGTCAATCAGTGACCATCAGACGACCCCATCACACTCCAACACAGCCAATCGGGACACCTGAACGGGATCAGCGAGAGGAAATGAGCGCTAATAGGAACAGGCTGCGACCGGCACTACGTCTTTAACTCGACACAACAGATCCTTAATGAAGACCAGAGACTGACACATTCTCTCAAGAGTCCCCACAGATAAGAGCCAGGAAAATACACAAGCGTTGCGCAAAATAGTCTATATCTAAGCAGGATGAACAACATAGTTTAGTAGTTCTATGGCATGCTTTTCTTTTAACCGAATAAATAAGTGTATTTTTAGTCAACATTGTCTCTAAAATGCATTTAAATGCCGCCTACGTAGGCATTTCACCAGTGTGGTTTCAGTGCTGAGAGACAGACATTGAGAATAATGCTTTTTTACCCATGATGCACCCAGAAGACGTTGTCAGTAACCACAGCTCCTCTCCAGACAAACACCCCAGACACAAGTCATCCAAACCAAGACAACAAATCAACACAACAGCATCCGCTCGCACAGAGCCACAGTGTTTTACGGCTACTACTGTTTTACTTCAAATGAAAAGAGTAAAGCCATGACGAATAATGCAATGGTTTTCAAACACTACTGTATAATGTTAGTTTGCATGTGAAATGAGTAATAATGGACTGCGAGTGTGAAAGCTACTTGGAACAGCATACTACCATGTTAAATAGTATTTTAGCAGTATGCATACTTCAGAGCAAAGAAAACTGTGCAGAATACTGTGTTCTACAATGCAAAATAATAAGCATTTTTTGTTTGTTTGTTTAAAATAAAAATGTTAATTTGCAATTGAGATTATTATTTTTTTCTTTGTTTAAAATAAAAATGGTAATTTGCAGTTGAGATTTTTTTTTATTTTATTTTTTGTTTAAAATAAAAATGTTAATTTGCAGTTGAGATTATTATTATTTTCTTTGTTTAAAGTAAAAATGGTAATTTGCAGTTGAGATTATTATTGTTTTATTTTATTTTTTGTTTAAAATAAAAATGTTAATTTGCAGTCGAGATCATTTCTGATGACTATTATTATTAAAAAAATAAATATTTATTTTATTATTTGTTTCAAAGTTCAAAACCTGTTAAGATCATTTTTGTACTTTTTAACAACAACAATAATAATACATTTATATTATTGTTATTGTTGTTATTATTGTTACAAAATACTTACATTGAAAAGTAATTTTTACTTTGATTTATTATTATTATTATTATTATTAACAATATTCTGAACCAAATAATAACAATACAATATAATAATATAATATTTTCATAACATAATATTTAGTTTTTAATAATGTTAATAATAATAATAATAATAATAATAATAATAATCATTATTGTTATTAAGTAGTGAAGTACCTACATTGAAAAGTAACTTATACTTTGAACATGATAATATTTATAAATAACAACAGTAATAATAATAATAATAATAATAAGTATTAATATTATTATTATTATTATTAACAACAATACTTAAAAAATACTCCAAACAAAATAATGAGATAATATAATAATAGTTTCAATAAATTAGTACTCATATTTATAATCATATAATCAACTAATTATCATATTTTGTTTTTAATAATCTTAATAATTCATTATTATTACATATTGCTTTATGTTATTTGGTTCAAAAACTGTTTAGATCATTTTGTATTTTGCAATAACAACAACAACAACATCAAAATAATAATATCACCACAAATAATAATATCAATTCAATTCAGGTTTATTTGTATAGGTATATATTTTTCCATCAAACTTGTAGCAAAATTTTGTAGTGCTGTAATTGAACTGATTTGAAAATAATAATAATATTTCACGATTAATTAAAATATTACAAATAATAACATTATTATTATATATATATATAGTTTACTTTGAACAAGATTATATAATAATAATAATAATAATAATAATAATATTATTATTATTAACATTAATTAATTATGAATTATTTTTATTGTTATTTGTGGTATTATTATTATTATTATTATTATTATTATTATTACTATTATTATATTATATTGTGGTATTATTTATTATTGGTTCAAAGTAAAAATATATATATATTATATAATATATATTTTATAAAAAAACATACTATTATTAAAATAATATAAACTGTAAATTAACATTTTTAATTTGTCACCCATGAGTAATTATTATTATTAAAATAATATAAACTGTAAATTAACATTTTTAATTTGTCACTCATCAGTCAATCAGGTGACCAAAGGTTGATGTTTAACCAACAACACTGCATTTAAAAAAGAAAAACAACCTTAATTGACCTCATTAAACATGCTAGTATTGAGGTTGTGTGATAATAATGTAGTAGATCATAGTGCTATAGTGTTTAAAATGTGTCAGTGCATAATGCACAACCATTTCACATGCTACTTCCAAAAAAAAGTGCACTACACAGTTTGTAATTTGTGTATAATAATCAGCCTACATATAACAATAAACCCATAGCCTACATTAAACTCATTTATATCCAGCAGCAGCTAGCAGTTTTCCTTCACTTTATCTCTTTAGGAGCATACAGTCTGTTATTGAAACGCTCTGTCATGCAGTTCTGCTGGTTTATTTGCTGTTTATAGGTTGACGCTGCAAACGGGGGCGTCATGCTCAGCCCACCCACAATGCCCTGCAGTCCAGAGAGAGATGGGGGTCAGTCTCACCGCTGAGCACTCAGACCAGACCTGACAGACCACACTGATCCCAGATCAGCCGCTGAGATCACAGTCAATGTAAACACACAGAATACCTGATCGCACATCAGAATCAGTGCGGCTGTAAACAGAGAGCCCTGATTTTACAGGGAGGCTTTTATTACACATCTACTTAAACTCAACAGACTACACACACAGTCTGACCCCTGACGCCCATCACAGACAGACCCTACACAGTCAAACACAGCTGTTTAATCAGTGTGTGTCATTTCAGCTCTCATTCTCACATTGATTTTAATGAGCTTCACTACGGATCCAGTAAACATACCACAATCGTCCTTGCTGCTAACAAACTGTGAACGGCAGCCCTGGATGATACAGTACAGTACAATAGAGTTTGTTTAAATGTTAGCAGCTTAACTAAAATGGTTAATTCACTGTCAAGCAAACAAAAAGAAAAATGAATAGATTTTTATATTTAATTTTTTGAGATTTTTTTTTATATTGTCTTGTCATGAGGTGTTATATTCTTTAGGATTTCTTTTAGGAAGGGTGGAATATAGCTTAGTATTATAATTACTGCACTATCTCAATACAAATAAAAATCTAAAATAAAAAATAAACAAAATAAAACAATGGGTCAAAACAAAACATCCCTTTTTGGCATGCGCATCAAATTAAATTTACTGAAGTGTTTTTTTTTTTTATATATATACATAAAAAGCATAAAAATGCAATTTCAAATGACTTTTGTGAAAACAAATACAAATAAATTTTTACAAATATTAATATAAATTGCAGTTGTTTTATAAGTAATGTACAAATATTTTAAACACAAATAAGTTTAAAACATTTTAATAGACTATTATAAAAATATCTGTATATAAATTAAAAATTCAATATAAAACACACACACACACACACACATATATACATATATACATATATATATATACTATAATTAAAATAATAATGTTTAATAATTATTCAATTAAATGAAATATTTTAAAATGCATATATATATATATATATATATATATATATATATATATATATATTGTCATAAAATATTTCAAATAAATAAATACAAATGAAAACAAATTAATATAAAACTGATTAAATAGATTTGATTATAAGTTAAAACATTTAATTATAAATAAATTATAATATACAATTTAATAAATTAATAAATATTTTTAAATCACTAAAAATAATATATAAAAATATAATAAAATAATAATAAATGTAATACTTATTTACTTAAATGAAATACTTTAAAATGCATAAATACATATTAAAATATTAAAAGAAATATAAATATAAAAAAACATATATATATATATATATATAAAAATTATATAATCCATTTTTACATACGTTTAAAAATTTTAATTATGAATATATTATAATATACTATTTAGTAAATGAATATAAATATTTGTTAAATAAATAAAAACATATAACAATTAAAATAATAATAAATTTAATAATGATTTAATAAAATAAAATGTATAAAACATTTATAAATACATATTCGAGTATTAAAACAAATATAGAAATAAAAATTAATGTAATAAAATATTTAAAAATAAAACAAACAAAAACAAACTAATATAAAACTATTCACAAATATTTGATTATAACCTTGAAAAATGTATGTTATATAATTATGAATACATTATAATATGCAATTTAATAAATTAATATATAAAATAAATGTGAATTAAAAAATCAATATAGATATTTTTAAAAGAAATTAAATTAATATGAATAAATATATACAATTTATATAAAAATAATTAAAATAATACATTTAATAATGATTTAATTAAATAAAATATTTTAAAATGCATAAATGCATAATAAAATTTTAAATTAAAAAATAATAAAATATATAAATATAAATTCAAAAACAAATACATTTAAAAATCTTTTTAAATAAATAAATACAAATCAAAACAAACTATTATAAAACGATTTATAAATATTTGATTCTAAGTTTAAAATTTTTTTAATAAACTAATAAAAAATATATAATATAGGGGAATTAAATATAAAGAAGAATTTAAATCAATATAAATATTTTTTATATTAATAAATAATATAAATAGGAATAAATAATAAATAAATAAATATATAATTAAGAATATCTAAATATAAATATCCAGCCACTGTTTTGCACAATATAAAATAACATTTTAGTACAAAAATGAAAAAAAAAAATGAAAAAAAAAAAAAAAATCACAAAGCACAAATTTTAACACAAATTAATTTTTCCTCATAAACCAATCCTAAAATGTGTCATCTATTACATTTACAACTACCTTGAATATTAGTAATAATATTTAATTAATAAGTAATAATGATGCTTAAATTAAGACCACTAATTAACTGCTTTAAATGTGGGGATCTAGTGTAAGTGTTTACTAGTTGCAAAGAAAAAAGAGGGGGAAAACAGCTTTAAATGAAATATTTTACACTTCTAGCATATTCATTCAAAAACACAAATAGCGTTACACATGAAAGCACAGTCAGTCACATTCCCGCAGTCACAAGCCCATAAATCAACACCTGTTTAATGCTTTGATGGTGTTTTTAAATCATAAGCGTCCACTGTGTCGCTGTGGATGAAAGCGCCTGCGTTCATGTGGCGAGCGTTTGTTGTCATAAAATATGCATGCCCATGCCTCCAAACGAGGCCAGTCACGAGCCACGCTCCCCTCTCCTCTTTTTTCCTCCCGTTCACCCAGGGGAAACATAGCTGCAATTGAACACACATGTTGGCGCTGCTTATTTGCTTTAATAAGGTGGATCTGGGGAGATTGAAGGGCCTATTTGCTTAAATTACAGCTCCACTCCACTGAGGCCACAACCTCTGAGCTCAGTCTATGATCCAGTGTCACGTTTCTCACTTTGCCCTGTTTTGATTTTTCTCTCTCGATATTTTAAGATTTTTATGAATTCTGGTCCACTATTATGCTGTCATGATGAGGCCTTATTCTTAACAGTTTAATATAAAATATAAAAATATATACATTTCAAAAAAATAATTTAAGACTTATTTATTTATTTATTTATAAAATTAAAATACATAAATACAACTCAAAATGTATTTAATAAATTACCAAAAATGCAAACTATTTAAAAGTATCAATTTGTCA
>NC_133361.1:20851687-20871687 GCF_049309525.1 Garra rufa
AGTTCTTCCAACAATCTGAATAAAAACCATTAACCATGAGATTAGCCTACATGATGACATAATAAAACATTAAAAGTTACATAAGAGAATTTTTCCAAAACACTCCTTTAAGAGCTGGAGGGCTCAATCGCGGTATTTTATGCTCTTCTGTAGTATTTTGCGGTGTGTGATAATCCGTTACGTCCCACGCTGTGCGCTGATTGATGTGGTTGAAAGGTTTGATCTGGCTTCTTCGAGTGAAGCTGGAAACACGCCCCGCTCCCAGCAACAACATGTGACTCAAAATAGACGCTCATGTTCGCGTTGTGACCCCGGCGGCACCCATCGGTGACTCGGGCCACTTTAGCCAGCTCGTGCCTCGGGCGTCGGAGGAGCCACAAATGAATGTGGCTTTGTGTGTGGAGAAGAGTGCCAGATAATACACTCAGATTTCCGTCTGGGGTCAAACTGAGAGATTTAAACAACACTGATCTGATTTCTGTGAATATTTTGTTCTGCATTCTAATCAATGAAACTGATTGTTAAAGAGTTGATGTGGGTTTCTGTGTCGAAGTGAGCTCATTTCGCTGCCTATTCTGCCACCTAGAGATTGAAACTCATACTATAACTTCAGACCTGTTGGATATACTTACTTTTTTTTTCAGTTTGTCTTCTTAAATCCGCTTGATTTAGGATTGAACAACCCGTGGTTCAATTTGGTGCATCGTTTGTACTGCAGATATTAATTATTCCTCAAACAATGTGTCTTGTCGAAGAGATATGTACTGATAATTTACAAATTGAACAGTCAGCCATCAACTAATCAGGCAAAAAACTAAACTAACCAGAGCCGTATTTTAACTAACTTAACCAGAACACCATAGCAACCACAAACTGTAGCCTAATGGGGACAGATCGCGTTTTCTTCAGACTTCAAACTTTAAACTATTGTACATACATGTTTTTTTAATGTTGTCTTATTTTAACATCTAAATGTTTAAAATTATAACATGGGATGGAAATTCACGTCAGTGAGCTAGAAAACAATCAGTTATATTATAGAGTGTGTCGCCCTCTCATGGTGGCCGCCATTTTAAGTGTTTTAAACCTACATTTATGTATGTAAAAACGAGTCAACCAGCCTGGTTTTAGCTGGTCATAGCTGGAAGGCAGGCTGGTTTTAGAGGGGTTTTGGCCACTTTTCCACCCTGGCCAGGCTGCTCTTAGCTAGTCAGGCTGGGAAACCACCAGCTAAAACCAGCCTGACCAGCCTGGCCAGGCTGGGAGACCAGCTAAGACCAGCCAACCGTTTTTTTCATAAGCGTCAATTTTTTGTAAATTGAGATTTATACATAATCTGAAAGCTGAATAAATAAGCTTTCCATTTATGTATGGTTAGGATAAGACCATATTTGGCTGAGATACAACTGTTTTGAAAATCTGGAATCTGAGGGTGCAAAAAAAAAATTTTTTAAATTTTGAGAAAATTGCCTGAGAAAATATATAAAGATGTCAAAATCAAGTTCCAAATGCTTAAAAGAGACAGAAATGCCCTACTCCCTTAAAAGGAGACTTCGAAGGGAGTAGGGCATAGGGATGCTCACTTTATATGTGACCCTGGACCACCAAACCAGTCATAAGGGTCAATTTTTTGACATCTGAGGGTGCAAAAAAATCAAAATATTGAGAAAATCGCCTTTAAAGTTCTCCAAATCAAGTTCTTAGCAATGCATAGGCCTATTACTAATCAAAAATTAAGTTTTGATGTATTTACAGTATTTACATGATCTTTACTTAATATCCTAATGATTTTTGTCATAAAAGAAAGATTTTTGGCTATTGCTACAAATATACCTTGTGCTACTTATGACTGGTTTTGTGATCCAGGTTCACATCTAACACTTTGAACTGCTGAATTATGAATTTATTGGCAACTTGTATGTCTGCAGGTTGAATATTTCTATAATGACGTTATTGTTTAAAAATTTGGGTCTGTAACACTGATCTATATTATTCTTTATTATAGATCAGTGGTCTGTAAGTTTTTTTTTTTTTTTTTAAGTTAAAGTATTTTATGCTCACCAAGACTGTATTTATTTGCTGAAAAATACAGTAAAATCAGTAATATTGTGGAATATTGTTACAATTTAAGATAACTATTTTCTATCTGAATATATTTAAATACAATTTATTTCTGTGATGCAAACCTGAATTTTCAGTGTCATTACTCTTCAGTGTCAGATGATTCTTTAAAAATCATTCTGATTTGCTGCTCAAGAAACATGTCTCATTATTATCAGAGTTGAAAACAGTTGTGCTAATTCATATTTGTGTGTAAACTAATTTCTGTTTAACATTGTTTTCACTCTCGATTCATCTTTAACGAATAGAAAGTTCATCAGTAATCATGTATCTGTGTTTTTGTCTGATTTTATCTGCAGGACTCTGATGCCGCTGTTTGATCCAGACTCTGGACTGCTTATTGTTTCTGGAAATGTATGTAACCAGTTATTAACATACTTTATGATATTCTTTAATGACTGTTCTTTATCTTCAATATTAATATCATTAATTATGTTTTCTTAGGGTGAGAGTGTGATTGACTCTTTCGAGGTGAACAGCAGTGAGCCTTTCCTGTCTCAAGGTAACACAGACTTTAACTTTTTCTTGATGCTATTGGTCTTTTTCATATTTCATGAAGCTCATCTCTCTCTGTTGGTTCTCAGTGAGTCACTGTTTGACGGATGCGTCGACCCGTGGTGTGGCTCTGGTGCCGAAGCTCGCTGTGGACGTCAGCTGCTGTGAGGTTTTGCGTCTGATGCAGCTCACTGATAACTTCATAGTGCCCATCAGCTACCAGGTGCCTCGCAAGGTGAGAATGAACACACCACTGACTCTAAACAAACACTTCCAGGTCTGCTAAACCCACAGTGTATTGCTGTAGTAATATATTTCTTTGTTAAATTGTTTAATTCAATGATTTAAATACTAATAACAAATATTAGTGGGGTCTGAACATGTTTGGATGCTTTAGCCTTTGTATGTTTTGCTTGTATCAGGCAGGACAGGACTTCCATGCGGACTTGTATCCGGACACTGTGGGTCAAACCCCTGCCATGACGGCAGAGGAGTGGTGGAAAGGAGAGAACAAACAGGTACTGACCACTTTTGTTTCATTCATGGGGATTTCAATGGATAGCAAAGGATTTTATACTGAAAACTGGTCATTATGAGAAGGTAAAGGTAAAAAACTATGAGGAAAAAAGAATAGTCTAGCTATATTAACTTTTCAAGATTTATTTACAGGTCTGCTCAATCTGCAAAATGTTAATTATTTAACATTTGTGTGTTTTTCTGTTTGTTTGTTTAGTGATAGTTGTTCATGAGTCCCTTGTTTGTCTTGAACATCTTGAAAATCCTTCAGGTCCCACAAATTCTTTGGGTTTTCCAGCATTTTTGTGTATTTGAACTCTTTCCAGCAATGACTGTATGATTTTGTGAGCCATCTTTTCACACTGAGGACAACTGAGAGACTCATATGCAACTATTTCAGAAGGTTTAAACACTCAGTGCTCCAGAAGAAGAAAAAAATGTGTATTAAGAGCTGGGGGGTGAAAACCTTTTGAATTTGAAGATCAGGGTACATTTAACTTATTTTGTCTTCTGGAAAACATGTAACTATCTTCTGTAGCCTCTGAAGGGCAGTGCTAAATGAAAGAAATATGATATTTAGACCAAAAAAATCATTCGGTTCAAAGGTTTTCACCCCTGGCTCTTAATGCATGTTTTTTCCTTCTGGAGCATCAGTGAGTGTTTAAACCTTTTGTAATAGTTGCAATAGTCCCTCAGTTGTCCTCAGTGTGAAAAGATGGATCTCAAAATCATCCAGTCATTGTTGGAAAGGGTTCAAATACACTAAAAAACAAATAATTTGTGGGAATTTTTACTGAAGAACAGCAGGCAGTTTAACTGTTCAGGACAAACAAGGGACTCATGAACAACTATCACTAAACAAAAAAACACAACTTTGGATCATTCAGGTAACAACACAGTGTTAAGAATCAAGGGGATGTAAACTTTTGACTAGGGTCATTTTTATAAATGTATCTATTATTTTCTTTTGTAGACTATATGTAAACATCTTTTATGTGAAATATGCTAATTTGTATGCTTCCACATATTTTTGTAAAATAATTAACATTTCTGAATGTTATGTAAACTTTTGACCTCAACTGTAACTCTCTAACGCTTGAACTGTTACAGGTGGAGCGAGTCAGTCTTCACCCGAGCAAGAGGCCAAAACCAGCCACTCCATTAGCTCAAGAGACAAAACCAAAGGATCTTCCCCGTGGCAAGAGCAAAGAGGTTTGTGGGAGGAACACGAGGAGAAATATTTACTTTATAGAAATCGTGGTCTTACAGTGTCTTTCTGTGTTTTTCTCAGGAGGCCTCGACCTCCAGCAGTCCCCTTACTACCCCCAGCAGCAGTGCCGCCCCGTCCCGCTCCCCATCCTCCACCAGCGGCCTGTCGTCTGGCTTCCTGCCGAGCCCGAGCCCCAGTCAGAGTTCCCGCGCCATCCAAAGCATGCTCGGTCTGTCACGTTTACTTAATACGCTTTTACATACATACTTCAGTTAATGTAAATACTGTTTTTATAATAAGATCACAAATATTCTGATATATTGTTTATAAAAATAGAATAAAAGTTTGAATCGAATAAATGTTTTAGAATATATAAACCTCAGTAGCAAAAATTGCCGGAAGAGGTGAGAATGTAAGAATCATTTGCTTTTGTGTTGTCCATTTCAGTCAGTAGGTTCAATAATGATTGATTTGCATAATCTTTTTTTTCTCGATACGTAGTCAAACCAAAAATTACTTAGACACCAGATATCATTTTTTATTTATTTTTTTACTAGTGGATGCAAGACACCATGGTTCATTTATGTAAGTGGGGATAGCAAAATAAAGAACACTATGACATATTATACCCAAATATTCTTCATAGCGTGGACTACCGGTAAAATTAAATAATTTTGGACCAAAAATTTGATTTGACACTTTGACCTGATCATGTCTTGTTACATACCTTTTAATCAAGTTATCTGACATTATCAAGATGAATTTGTTCTGATACGGTTTAACTGTGAGTTCTTGTCATATTTTATTACAGTTTTAAAATGTGAAAATGTGAGAAATGTTGAAGGTGTCTGAATACATTTTGGCTTGAGTGTAATTTATTTGTGATCATCAAGATGAAATTAACTCTTGTCATATGTCACATGTTTTACTGTATACCTTTATTGCATAATTTCATAGTATTAAAATTATTCAGTTATTAAACATTATTATTAAATATGCATATAAAATATGTAATGATATAAATATGCACATACACACACTAAAAAATTATGTATTCATATTTTAATGAAATTCTCTCTCTCTCTCTCTCTCTCTCTCTCTCTATATATATATATATATATATATATATATAGAAAAAATAAAATGAATTTTTTTTGCTTATTTCATGAAATACTGGATTTTTTGTCACATGATCCCTCAGAAATGTAAAAAGGTCATTTTAATATGCTGATTTGCTGCTCAAGAAATATTTAAAAAGATGAAAAACCAGGAATTTCTGTTCATTTTGATTTAATTTAATGAATCCTTGCTAAATAAAAGTATTATTTCTTTCAAAAAACTAATTCTTATTGACCCCAAACGGATGCCAAATATCATCAAAATCAGTGTTGTTTTCGTCAACGATGACGAAATCATTTCGTTGACGCCACTTTTTTTCATGACGATAACGAGACGATGACAAGATAAAAATGGCTCGTTGATGACTAAAACATGACGAGACGTGTGTGAGTTTTCGTTGACGAGACGAGAATAGACGAAAATGTTAGTGGGTGGTCCGTCAGACATTTAAAATGCATGACATTTCTGCTTATTGTGCATGCCAATCAAAACCTAAAACGTATCTGAGGCTATGGCAAGCCGTTTTAGCATTAAATACTCTTTGCTATACTAGTATGGCAAGCCGTTTTAGCATTCCATCCTTGTTTGTCTTTTATGTTCTAAAACAGCCTTCATTATTGTAATTATTGGTGAAAATAGTCGATCCGGAAGCTCACATTGTGTTGAACTATAGATCTGCTATTTTCAGAACTTATAAGTGACACTACCCAACAGCAAAATACTTACTGACCTACATTAATTTGTTAAAAGACTACTTTTTTCCCTTTTTTTTTTGACTAAAACTAGACTAAAACCTTTTTGACTTTTCGTCGACTAAAATTGGACTAAAACTATCACATATAGAAGTGACTAAAATTTGACTAAAACTAAGAAGCATTTTAGTCCAAAAGACTAAGACTAAGACTAAAGCTAAGATGGTTGTCAAAAACAACACTGATCAAAATGCTGAACCATATCAAGATAAAATGTTTTTTAGCGTTGTAAATTACCTAGCTCTTCTAATAAATGGCTTTATGTGATTCTCAGGCCCGAGCTCGAAGTTTCGTCACATCCAGGGGGCCGTTTTGCACCGGGACACTTACATCACCAACCTGCGTGGGCTTCATCTGACCACACCAGGAGAGTGTGACGGCTTCTGTGCCAATGGCCAGCGTGTGGCAGTTCCTCTCGCCATCGCCGGAGGACAGATCGCTGTATTTGAGGTGCGTTACTGCATTCACCTTTTTTATTCTAAAACTTTTTTTTACAGTAACTTACTGCTGTGTCTGTCAAATTTTTTTTAGCTGTCCCAGCCTGGAAAGCTGCCAGACGCTGCCCTTCCCACCATCCAGAACTCTGTCAATGTGGCCGACTTCTGTTGGGACCCCTTTGATAATCACAAGCTGGTTGTTGGTGAGTTTTCATTGGCCAATTAAAAAAATGACCCTATGAAATGTATTGTTCTGATTCTGGATTTTGATTGGTCAATACAGAGTTACAGCTATAATTATGTGTGACACTAGACCATAAAACCAGTCTTAAGTAGCATGGGTATATTTGTATCAATAGCCAACAATACATTGTATTGGTCAAATTATTGATTTTTCTTTTATGCCAAAAATCATTAGGATATTAAGTAAAGATCATGTTCCATCAAGATATTTCATACATTTTCTACTGTGAATATATCAAGCTTAATTTTTTATTAGTAATGTTCATTGCTAAGAACTTCATTTGGACAACTTCAAAGGTGATTTTCTTAATATTTAGATTTTTTGCACCCTCAGATTCTAGATTTTCAAATAGTTGTATCTCAGCCAAATATGATCAAATCCTAACAAATTATAAACTGGGGAACCATGAGTTTAAATCTTACGTATCCTGTCAGGAACACATCCAAGTTATCGTTCACCTCAAAATCAAAAGAAAGTGTAGTATTTTGTAGTAAATTAAGTATCTGAAGAAGAGTTGTATCTTCAGGCGTTTCTTGAAAAGAATCCTAATTACATGCTGTCTGAGCACTGAAATCTAAATGTCAGCGCTGCTCTCTGATGTGTCTGTTTCAAAGCCGGTGATGATGCCAAGATCCGCGTGTGGCAGATTCCCAAAGGAGGCCTTAAGGAAACCCTGACTGAGCCGGAGTGTGTTCTGCGAGGTAAGAAACTGGCACATATGATCTCTGAACTGGAGTGTCAGTAATTTTGTAGTGTTTAATTGACGCACACTTTGACCAATGACAGGACACACTGAGAAGATCTACTCCATTAAGTTTCACCCCTACGCCTCCGGCCTGCTAGCGTCCTCTTCCTACGACCTCACAGTGAGACTTTGGAACTTGGAGACAGGAGAGGAAGTCAAACGACTCAGTGGACATCAGGACCAGGTCTGTCTCCTGTCTATCTATCTACAGTTGAGGTCAAAAGTTTACGTACACCTTGCAGTATCGGCAAAATGTAAATTGTTTTACCAAAATAAAACAATTAACGTGTGGAATAATCTGACATCTACTGCTTCCACCCTAACACATCCCTGCATTCCATCCTATCACCTATAGCACAACTGTACATACATATTTATTTGTCAATTTATTTTTTACAAATTATTATTATTATTTTCTATTTTTATTTTTGGTCTATTTATGCTTACATATGTGTAACTTTTCTTATTCTCTCATTTTTATTGTCTGTGCGTTGTTGCTGGAAGCTAATAACACTGAAACAAATTCCTTGTATGCGCAAGCATACTTGGCAATAAAGCTCTTTCTGATTCTGATTCTGATAAGAGGGATCAGTGATGCGCGGGTCAATGTATAAACAACCCGAACCCGACCGACATTTTCAACTAACCCGCCCGCAACTCGGACCGCAAAAAAAAAAAAAAAAACATTGTACCCGACCCGCTTCCTGACCCGCATGTTTAATATTTGCGACTGACAGCAGCGATTGTATGCTGCTATGCGGTGGAGATGCGTTCACTGTCAAACATCATTCGGCATTAATTAGGTAATTTTGTCAAAAGAAACGTTCTTGATTACAAGAAAAATACAGATTGTTCTTGTTGTGATTTATTTTGTCTTTCCTTTGTACAGATTTAAATAGTTAGTTTTCGAAGTGCTCTAAATCATGTCAGCGGTTCTCCGATGTTAAATATGATCAATAATTATTTCATTTTTTCTTAACTTTTAACTTTTAAAAATGATCAAGAATATTAAATGAACTTAATATGCTAGGTTAACGAATTTTCTTATACAAACATAACGAATGTACTTCAAAACGAAGTTTTCATATATAAATTCAGGAATCACGAATATGACAAAATAATATTATTTTATATTTGTATAGCTATAATAGTTGTGTCAATTGAATAAGGAAATTATAGTGCTTTGAATTTATTAAGTAATGTTTAATTTCGTTCGTTTCGCTCTCTGGAAATGTAGAGAAAAAATACCGTTTTTACTTGGAATTCGTTTTTAATCCCTGGTTTTAAACAAGCATATACATGAGATAATTTATATATTATTGCTTGAATAAACGTTTAAAAACAAAGCTAGAAATTTTATAATTAAGGAAATTAAACAGACCTAGGCATTTGAAAAGACATAGTGAAATGTGTCTAATAATTCCAAAAAGAAAGAGAAACATTGGACATAGGCTAATAAAAATATTCGAGACATTTATTAGGAATGCCATTTTCTTAACAATCAAGATGCTGCATGTGTTTATCCAGTCTAATCGAAGTGTGCTCTTTCCCCCGACTTTCCCAACAAAAATCCCACCCCCTCTCAGAAAATACATAAAGCTGACATTACTGAGCTATATGCGTTTAAAAGTTGCCTATTAAAATGGTACAATGGCATTGCTCAGTTCAACGTGTTGGGAAATCGGGCTTTTTGTCCCGCGTCAGCATTTATTCAACAGTTAATAACGCTCAACATTTAAAGGTAAATATCATTCAGCCAATAAACTGTAGGTCTGTGTATTTCATAGAAAATTGTCTAGTACTATATTAATTACAAAGGTTTAATTGGCATCTTTATTTCAAACGACCCGACCGACCGCGACCCGAATATCATTAAAAATATTTTTGGATGACTCGTAACTGCGGGCACCCGCTCATTTCGGATCAACCCGCGCATCACTGAGAGGGATCATACAAAAATGAATGTTATTTTTTATTTAGTACTGACCTGAATAAGAAATTTCACATAAAAGATGTTTACATATAGTTGAATTTATAAAAAGGGCCCCATTCAAAATTTCACATAAACTTAGGTTTCATAGTGTTGTTACCTGAATGATCCACAGCTGTGTTTTTGTTTTTTAGTTATAGATGTTCATGAGTCCTTTGTTTGTCCTGAACAGTTAAACTGCCCGCTGTTCTTCTTTGGATTCTTTGGTTTTCCAGCATTTCTGTGTATTTGAACTCTTTCCTGTGATTAAAACACTGTCTGTGATTTAGAGATCCATCTTATCACACTGAGGACAACTCGATGCATTAAAATCCAGAGGTGTAAACTTTTGAACAGAATGATGTTGTGTACATTTTTCTTATTTTGCTTAAATATCATATTTCATTTTTCATTTAGTACTGCCCTTCAGAAACAGAAGATACTTACATGTTTCCTAGAAGACAAGTTAAATTTACCCTGAACTTCAAATTCATTAAAAGTTTTACCCCCGCCTCTTAATGCATCATGTTTACTTCTGAAGCATCCGTGAGTGTTTAAACCTTCTGTAATAGTTGAATATGAGTCTCTCAGTTGTCCTCAGTGTGAAAAGATGGCTCTCTAAATCATACAGACATTGTTGGAAAGGGTTCAAATACACATAAATGGTGAAAAACCAAAGAATTTGTGGAACCTGAAGGATTTTTCTGAAGAACAGCAGGCAGTTTAACTGTTCAGGACAAACAAGGGGCTCATGAAAAACTATCACTAAACAAATAAAAAAACAGCTGTGGATCATTCAGGTAACAACACAGTGTTAAGAATCAAGTGTATGTAAACGTTTAAACGGGGTTGTTTTTTAATTATTCCATGGAATGTCTGGATACTGGATTCTGATTGGCTGGCAGGTGTGTAGTAAAACCGTTTAATGCACAGGTAGTTCCAAGTTAGTTTAATCACCGTTCTATATTAATGCGCTGCTTGATGCACGCAAACGCAGAGAGAGAAAGAGAGAGAGAGAGAGAGAGAGAGAGAGAGAGAGAGAGATCGGAGATCGCATTGTGCTGCGCACATACATAAACTTCTTGTCAGCACTTCCTCGCGATTCTTATTGTTAAAATATCCTAGATACTAGATCGCTACATTATATTCATCAGCAACGAGGTGGTAAAACTGCGGTTTTTGAATGAATTCGTTGTTTGTAGAGAGAGACGCGCAGACGCACAGCAATGCAGACAGGTACGCGCACACACACACACACACACACACACACACACACACACACACACACACACACACACACAGACACAAACACAACTGTCATCTCTACCTCTCTCTCGGTCGATGGATAATTTACTGAAACAAATGCTAGCATTCATTCAAATAAATGTGATCTTACCGCACTATTTCATGTCTGTGTCTGATTTGAAGCAGGCAGAATGCTAGAGCGGCGTGTCATAACTGACGAAGATAACCGTCTTTTTACCTATTCAGTCAAATATTGCGCTGCAAAGAGCAGTACTAGTTTTAACTTGTCTATAACTTAGCAAGTTAACTTACCATGGAATAAGCGGGATAATCAACGGCTTGCCGTGCACTAAAGGATTTAAAATGCACTTCGCGGAGGCAACCGCCCTCCGCTTCGTGTCGGGCGGTTATTAGCCTCCACGTCGTGGATTTAAAATCCTTTAATGCACGGCAAACCGTTGATTATCCCTTACATAATCAACTATTATTTTCTCTTGTAAACATCTTTTATGTGAAATCTTATTCAGCTCAGTACTAAAAAAAAATAACATGCATTTTGTATGATCCCTCCTATTTTGGTAAAATAATTAACATTTTGCAGACTCTGCAAGGTGTATGTAAACTTTTTACCTCAACTGTTATCTATTTATCTATGATTTTGTAGATATCAAGGCAACTCACTGTGTTCTCTCTCAGATATTTGGCATGGCTTGGAGTCCAGATGGGAAACTTTTAGCCACTGTGTGTAAGGATGGAAAAGTGCGTCTGTACGACCCACGCAAGTCCACCTTGCCCATCCAGGTCAGTTTAGTAATTAATATTACTAAAATTCAAAGGCAAAATAAATTGTATCTTTTTAACAAAGTTTTACCATCTTTGTCTATGCAGGAGGGCCCAGGACCTGAGGGCCAGAGAGGTGCCCGTGTAGTGTGGGTCTGTGATGGCAAGTACCTGCTGGTTTCAGGATTCGACAGGTACAATATACCACAAATTTAGCCATAATTTAGAAGTCTGTCTCTTTCTCTAAATATGTTTTAATGCTTTATTTCCTTTACAGTCGCAGTGAAAGGCAGCTGTACCTGTATTCCGCTGAGTCCTTGGCATCCGGGTCTGTGGCTTCTGCTCCTGCAGATGTGTCTCCCTCAACCCTTATCCCATTCTATGATCCAGACACCAGCGTACTCATCCTCACTGGGAAGGTGCGCAAGTTGAATGTTAAAAATAGCCACCAGTTTACATTGACAAAAAGAATCATCCAACAGCGTTTTCTTGCCTTTTGTTTTTTCAGGGTGACACGCGTGTTTATATATACGAGATTGTGCCTGAAGCGCCATACTTCATGGAATGTAGTAGTTTTCATTCCTCTGAACCTCATAAGGTATTGTTGTCGTCATGTTGTTTATGTATTATTATTGCTCTGATCTCACAAAGAGGTCTTATTTACGCTAAAAAATAAGAAAATGGTTTTTTTTGTGTAAAGAAAATCAAATGTACTATCATGACTCTTAAAATCAGTTTGTAGTTTGACATTATTTTCAGAACAATTCATATTTACACAAATGGTCCTATTTTAATAGGCATTTACCCACCAGTTCTCATTACTGTACCCAAAAAATTAATATATACATTACAGATTGATTTACAAGTGTTACTTTCACAGGGTTTGTGTTTCCTGCCAAAAACTGAATGTGATGTGCGTGATGTGGAAGTGGCTCGAGCTGTCCGACTTGGCAAAACCACCATTGAACCCGTGGCCTTCAAAGTGCCTCGTGTCAAAGTAAGAGTGAGCCTCATATTAGAATTTGAAAACTAAAAACGATTAATATTTTTACTATTTTATTATGTCTGTATTTCTTGATACCTGATCTGTTCTGAGTCCTTTTTCAGCTTTATATTCCAGTGTTTCTCATGCTGAATGAACAAATGTAAACATTTGAATCTGCCTTGGCTCCACAGAAAGAGTTTTTCCAAGATGATGTTTTCCCGGACACTGCAGTGTGGTGGGAATCATCTCTGACCGCTGCTGCCTGGCTCTCTGGATCCAACGGACAGCACCGCAAAATCAGTCTGCGGCCCAAAGACATGGCGCCTGGTACAGCTCAGTATCACCAAACACAGCTCAAGCAATACCTGTCAGCTCTATAAATATAGTGTTTAAATCCCTTTCCTTATGATCTGTTTTCTTTCAGTGAGTGAGGCACCAAAAGAGGCTCCTGTGAGGAAGTACCTGCCCTCCTCTGTCTATCTGGAGGAGAAAACTGATGAACAGAAGAAAGAGGAGGTATCTATCTATCTATCTATCTATCTATCTATCTATCTATCTATCTATCTATCTATCTATCTATCTATCTATCTATCTATCTATCTATCTGTCTGTCTGTCTGTCTGTCTGTCTGTCTGTCTGTCTGTCTGTCTATCTATCTTTCTATCTATCTATCTATCTATCTATCTGTCTATCTACAGTATATGTCTGTCTGTCTGTCTGTCTGTCTGTCTGTCTGTCTGTCTGTCTGTCTGTCTGTCTGTCTGTCTGTCTGTCTGTCTATCTATCTATCATCTGTCTGTCTGTCTATCTATCTGTCTGTCTGTCTGTCTGTCTATCTATCTATCTTTCTATCTTTCTATCTATCTGTCTATCTATATGTCTGTCTGTCTGTCTGTCTGTCTGTCTGTCTGTCTGTCTGTCTGTCTATCTATCTATCTATCTATCTATCTATCTATCTATCTATCTATCTATCTATCTATCTATCTATCTATCTATCTATCTATCTATCTATCTATCTATCTATCTATCTATCTATCTATCTGTCTGTCTGTCTGTCTGTCTGTCTGTCTGTCTGTCTGTCTGTCTGTCTGTCTGTCTGTCTTTCTGTCTTTCTATCTTTCTATCTTTCTATCTATCTGTCTGTCTGTCTGTCTGTCTGTCTGTCTGTCTGTCTGTCTGTCTCTCTGTCTCTCTGTCTCTCTGTCTTTGTCTTTATTTCTGTCTATTATTTGTATGTTTTTTCGTTCATTCTCTGCCTGTCATTTCGTTAGTTCATTCTGCTGGGCGATATGGGCAAAAATTCATATCTCGGTATTTTTAGGAGGAATGACGGTATACAATATATATCCGGTATTTTTCCATAAATGGTTACTTGAGAGACAAAACCTTTATTAAAACTTTATTAAACAGTTTTTGAGCAAAATATAATTAAAACACAGGGGTTTCCCTCTCTGTTTACAAATAAACAGCTGCACAAAATCTTTGATAAATAAAATACAGTACAGGTTGTTTCTCCTGCTTAACACTATAAGCTGCACAACATATTTCAAATTATGAAAAAATAGAAATGAAAAAATAGACCAGGGGTCTTCAACTAAAACGGCTCGAGGTCCAGTAATGAACCCTGCTCACCGAGGTCCGGACAATTATATATAAAAAACGATTTATGTTTTTTGCGAGACCAGGGTATCTGCAGCATATTTTATCTTAAATTCTAGACATTTACACAACGTTAACGTTAAAGACATTTTATGTTAAAATGACGAGTATGAATATATTTTCGGTTTATTATAAAACTGGCGGGACAGATTAGACTGTGGCGGGCCGCCACACTCTAGTTAATGAATGGGATCACTGTAACCCCAACGTTTTCCATCAACATTTTTCACTCAATGAAAGCTACATCTCTCTGTACGCAATGCGCCGATCTTGCGGTCTGGATCCAGTTGACGACCTGGGGGCTAGACCATAAATCGTCTGTTAGTGCGAAATGAGCCACTTTTGCGAGCCGCTTGGAAAGCTTCCCTCTGATCTCACTGTACATTTGCGGCAGAGCTTCTGATGCAAAGTACAGTACTTGCGATTGGGTAGCTCATATCTTGGGTCAATGCTTTTTAGCAGCATTTTAAAACCCTCGTTTTGTGCCATATCGATATGAAAGATATTGGATAATCCCGCATCACGTTGGGGAATCATATCGATATATCCCCAGAACTCGATATACCGCCCAGCCCTATTGTCTATTGTCTTATTTGTGTTTGTTCTGTTTTTTTTTTATCATTTGTTCGTTTGTTCTGTTGGTCCATCATTTGTTTGTTCTGTCTATCATTTGTTCTGCTGTCTGTCATTTGTTTTTTCTTTTATTCTGTCTGTCTGTCTGTCTGTCTGTCTGTCTGTCTGTCTGTCCATTGTTTGTTTGTTCTGTCTTATCATTTCTTTGATTTGTTGGTCTGTTTTTGTTTTTTTCATTCTATCTGTCTGTTTGTTCTGTCTAGCGTTTCTTTTTCTGATCTGTCTATCCTTGGTTTGTTTTTATGTCTGCCTGTTATTGGTTCTGTCTGTCGTTTGTTCTTTCAGTCTGTCTGTCATTTGTTTTGTTTTGTTTGTTCTATCATTTCTTTTCTGTCTGTCTATCCTTTTGTTCTGTAATTTTTTATTCCTTCATTCTGCCTGTCTGTTGTTTGTTTTGTATTTCTTTTTACCTATCATTTGTTTGTTCTGTCTGTCATTTGTATGTTCTTTTATTCTGTCTGTTGTTTATTTGTTATGTCTATCATTTCTTTGTTCTCTCTGTCTAGCCGTTGTTCTTTCATTCTCTCTCTCTCTCTCTCTCTCTCTCTCTCAGTTGTTTATTTGTTTTGTCTGTCGTTTGTTTGTTCTTTCATTCGTCATTCATTTGTTCAAATCATTTGTTTGTTTGGTCTGCTGTTTTTGGTATTTCTGTTTTTTTCTCTGTCTGTCATTAGATTGTTCTTTCATTCTATCTGTCATTTGTTTGCTCTGTCTATCCTTTGCTTGTTCTGTCTGTCATTTGTTTGTTTGGTTGTTTTCATTCTCTCAGTTGTATGTTCTCTGTCTATTGTTCTGTCTGTCTATAATTTGTTCTGTCTGTTGTTTGTTTGTTCTCTGTCTGTCATTTGTTCTATCTATCATTTGCTTGTTCTTTAATTCTGTTTTTGTTCTGTCTGTCTGTCATTTGTTTTTTCCATCTGTTATTTTTTCTGTCTGTAGTTAGATTGTTCTTTCTTTCTGACTATCATTTGTTCAATCTGTTTTTCTCTGCCTGTTGTTAGATTGTTCTTTCATTCTGTCTTTTGTTTGTTTGCTCTCTGTCGTTTGCTTGTTATGTCTGTCATTTGTTTGTTTGTTCTCTGTCTATCATTTGTTTGTTCTGTCTGTCGTTTGTTTCTTCTGCCTATCATTTGTTTCTTCTGTCTGTCATTAGTTTGTTCTTTTTTATTCTGTCTGTTGTTAGTGTGTTCTTTCATTCTATCTGTTGTTTGTTTGTTTGTTTGTTTGTTTATTCTGTCTGCCTTTCTGCCTTTACCATTTGTTTGTTCTATCTGTCGTTTGTCTGTTGATGCTATCTATCTATGTTTGTTCTTTTTTGTTCATTATATTTATCCATCTATCTCATTCATTGTGTGTTTCTTGCAGTTGCTCAGTGCCATGGTGGCGAAGCTGGGAAACAGGGAAGACCCTCTGCCTCAGGAGTCATATGAGGGCGTGGATGACGACGAGTGGGTGAGTGAAGAACTGACCACACAAACGCACACCAGATGATTGTCTATCATTTCTTTGTTCTGTCTGTCTATTTTTGTTTGTTTTTTCATTATATCTGTCTGTTTATTCTGTCTATCATTTTATTTGTTTGTTGTGTCTATGCTTGGTTTGTTCTGTCTGTCTGTAGTTTGTTTGTTCTTTCATTCTGTCTGTTTTTGTTCTATCTGTCATTTGTTTGTTTGTCTGTCCTGTGTTCTGTCTATCATTTCTTTGTTCTGTCTGTCTATTTTTGTTTGTTTGTTCTGTCTGTCATTTGTTTGTTTTTTCATTATATCTGTCTGTTTATTCTGTCTATCATTTTCTTTGTTCCAGTGTTGTTTTTGACAACCATCTTAGATTTAGTCTTAGTCTTAGTCTTTTGGACTAAAATGCTTCTTAGTTTTAGTCAAATTTTAGTCACTTCTATATGTGATAGTTTTAGTCCAATTTTAGTCGACGAAAAGTCAAAAAGGTTTTAGTCTAGTTTTAGTCGACGAAAAGTCAAAAAGGTTTTAGTCTAGTTTTAGTCAAAAAAAGGGAAAAAAGTAGTCTTTTAACAAATTAATGTAGGTCAGTAAGTATTTTGCTGTTGGGTAGTGTCACTTATAAGTTGTGAAAATAGCTTCCGGATCGACTATTTTCACCAATAATTACAATAATGAAGGAATGTTTTAGAACATAAAAGACAAACAAGGATGGAATGCTAAAACGGCTTGCCATACTAGTATAGCAAAGAGTATTTAATGCTAAAACGGCTTGCCATAGCGTCAGATACTTTTTAAGTTTTAATTGGCATGCACAATAAGCGGAAATGTCATGCATTTAAAACGTCTGCCGGACCACTCACTAACATTTTCGTCTATTCTCGTCTCGTCAACGAAAACTCACACACGTCTCGTCATGTTTTAGTCATCAACGACAACGAGCCATTTTTATCTCGTCATCGTCTCGTTATCGTCATGAAAAAAAGTGGCGTCAACGAAATGATATCGTCATCGTCATCGTTGACGAAAACAACACTGCTTTGTTCGTTGTGTCTATCCTTGGTTTGATTGTTTGTTTTGTCTGTAGTTTGTTTGTTCTTTCATTCTGTCTGTTTTTGTTCTGTCTGTCTGTTGTTTGTTTTTTCATTTTGTCTGTCTATGTTTGTTTGTTTTGTCTGTCTGTTGTTTGTTTGTTCTGTCTGTTGTTTGTTTTTCATTTTGTCTATGTTTGTTTGTTCTGTCTATAATTTCTTTGTTTTGTCTGCCTGTTTTGTTTTTTGTTCTGTCTGTTGTTGTTTTTTTTTTTCATTCTGTCTCTCTATGTTTGTTCTGTTTATCATTTCTTTGTTCGATCTATCTATCCTTGGTTTGTTTGTTTGCTCTGTAATGTTTTTGTCTGTCTGTTGTTGGTTCTGTCTGTCGTTTGTTTGTTATCTCTTTCTGTCTGTCATTTGTTCTGTCTATCCTTTCTTTTCTGTCTGTCTATCCTAATTTTTGTTCTTTTATTCTGTCTCTAATTTGTTAGTACTATTTGTCTGTCATTTGTTTATTTCATTCTGTCTGTCTGTCATTTGTTCTGTTTGTTGTTGTTTTTTTGTTCCTTTATTCTGCCTGTCTGTTGTTTGTTTTGTATTTCTGTCTGCCTATCAATTGCAAAACACACACCAGATGAGTCATGACAAACTGCAAACCATCTAAATCCTGTCTGTGTGTGTTTCAGGACGACTAACACACAAGCCTTGCCTCGCGGTCCAGTCAGGGTGCCAGCAGCAGACATGAGACATGCCTGCTACATTTGAATCTTGCCATTCCAGGGTGCCAACGTACCTCTGAACCTCCTAAACGCTCCTCATCTCATCGCTTTAGATGCATACAGCCTGCTGATTCATTCTCACACACTCCTCCATGCGTCTTCTAGATAATCATCTCTCTGCATTGGTTTGACTGGAGTATCGATATCTGTTATTAATGATTAAAATGTTTCTTCACACATGAACACATTCAAAAGCATAGCTCAGATGTTCATCTCAAATGCATGACGCACATTTTACAATACG
Source organism: Garra rufa (assembly GCF_049309525.1). NCBI lineage: Eukaryota > Metazoa > Chordata > Actinopteri > Cypriniformes > Cyprinidae > Garra > Garra rufa. The sequence goes on from NC_133361.1 coordinate 20,870,109, forward strand.
ACAGGGTATTTTCTGTGTCAGTTTTGATGACGGGCATCAGTTTTGACTGCTGTTATTGACTGTATAATGAATGCATGATAGCACAAGCCTTCCTTGATCTGTAACAAAACCTCTCTGGATATTTTCATTGGTGAAATGTGCACTTAATACCATCATTTTGACTATCGAAATGGTTGAATGTACGTTTAACATTGATATCGTGGTAATCTGTGGGATTAATTGTCACCTCCTTTAGGTGCGAGAGACTATTCATGTTCTTTGCAGCATTAGATATGTGTACCTCTAAATGAATGATCTGGAGACTGTTGAAAACACTCCTTTTTAAACTGGAAAATACTCCTTTCTGTATATTTCCTTCTGCTCAGCCTCATCAACAGTATTAACACAAATCTACGTCACGAGGGTATTTTCTTCAATAATCAGGTCTATCACAAGGCAATACAACTAATTTTGTTTTTTAGAACGTGTTTACATATGCCAGCAAAGGAATCGTGCATGTTATGGCACTCGTATCATGTGATGTCTTGTGCTTGACATGTGACCATATGTTCACACATAAACAGTAGATGTTAATAGATACACAGTAGTAATGGTCTGCTAAGTGTTTTTTTAAATGTGAGCTCATTTTGTTACCAATCTGATGTTTTTGGGATGCTTTTTCATGGCACTTGTAACCGCCTTCATTTTAATACTTTATAGGCAATAATGTTTTTCACTCCTCTTTTGAATGGAATCAGTCTTGTGGGAATGTTGCCTCAAAATAAAACCTTGAGAGCTAAGAAATATGGATTTGAGTGTTTTATTTATTGATGGTCATCACAGTCAAATTGTAATTTTTACAAGTGTTAATGTTACATATTATTTATATTTTTATTATTATCATCATCAATTATACATTGTTTTATTAATAATATTTTTCATATAGTCATATTATTATAGAATGTATCCTTAATATTACAGTAGATTATTATTATCATTATAAGTGTTTTTATCGTGTTATAATAATGTTATTATTATCTGGACTGGTAATATTAAATATTATTCATTTTTGTTTTATTATTATTAATAATAATTAAAAAAATTCAAGAGCTAGTTATAAACACGATTCCCATCTGGTAATATTAAATATGATCCATATGTTTTGTTTATTGTTGTTGTTGTTATTATTATTATTATTAGTAGTAGTAGTATTTAATGTATTATTAATAATAAGATGTTATTAATAATATAATTTATTAATATAATCATGGTATTATTATATAATGTATTGCTAATATTACAGTATATTATTATGTTATTATTTCTATTTCTATTATTATTAATAACAATAATTATAATAATGATTAAGAACTAAATATAGAAATAATTCCCATCTGGTAATATTAAATATGATCTATTTTTTGTTTTTGTTTATTATTGTTTCATTATTATTATTATTATTTATTTTTTTATTTTATTTTGTTTTCTTTTTCTGTATTCAAGAACTAGTTATATGCACAATTCCCATCTGGTAATATTAAATATAATCTTTTTTTTTTCTTTTTTTATTATTACTACTATTACTAGTTGTAGTATTTAA
>NC_133361.1:20876687-20958365 GCF_049309525.1 Garra rufa
ATTATCAGCCTAGAAACTCGCAGCTTTGCATTTCCGTCGGTCTTAGTACACGATATAACTACAGAAGAGTCAAGTTTTAAATAGGACAAATATCGAAACTCGTTGGTCATTTTTGAACGTGATGCTATTGGTCTAATAGGATTCAATGATCTATGCTAAGCTATGCTAAAAGTGATATCGCCAGAACAGGAGAACGGCTGAATGGATTTCAAAACGGTAAAAATCAACTTATTAACTCGGGGGGGAGATGGAGAATGAGCCTATTTCCAAAAAAAGTGGAGTGTTCCTTCAATACTCAAATGTCTTAACATGACTTTTGCCTTAATATGATATTGATTTCCATTATGAGGAATGCTCTATATGTGATCCTGGACCATAAAACCAGTCATAAGGGTCAATTTTTTTTTTAATTAAGATTTATATATCATCTGAAAGCTGAATAAAAAAGCATTCTATTTGTAATTTTTGGCTGAGAGATGCAACTATTTGTAAATATGGAATCTGAGGGTGCTAAAAGCAATCTTAGCAATGCATATTACTAATCAAAATTTAAGCTTTTATATACAAATATATATATTTATATTGAAAATGTACAAAATATCTTGATGGAACATGATCTTAACTTAATAACCTAATGATTTTTGGCATAAAAGACAAATGGATAATTTTGACTAATACAATGTGTTGTTGGCTATTGCTACAAATATACTCGTGCTACTTATGATTGGTTTTGTGGTCCAGAGTCACATATGTGAAATATGACTGTTGTGTGAATGTGAATGCAGCCAGTCAGGCGGCTGCTGAGGCTCGGGGTCAAGCGGGCAGACAGTCTGCGGCTGCGTCTAGTTTCACGGGTATGACTTTACAAGAAGCCCAACAGATACTAAACATCTCTACGTTAAAGCCAGAGGACATCCAGAAGGTAAAAGCGTGTTTTTAACAGTCTACAACATAAATACAATATTCTCTATGTAACAAATTGTTTTTATTTAATATGCTTTCATTTTCTCCTCAGAATTATGAGCATTTATTTAAAGTCAATGACAAAGCTGTTGGCGGTTCTTTCTATCTTCAATCAAAGGTGAGCAATGAGGCAACCAGTCAGAGAGATTGATCATTTTTCTTGGTGTTTTTGTTATCAGAGATAGAGAGACCTTTTAAGGGGATAGTTCACCCAAAAATGAAAATGTGATGTTTATCTGCTTACCCCCAGGGCATCCACGATGTAGGCGACTTTGTTTCTTCAGCAGAACACAAACCAAGATTTTTAACTCAAACCGTTGCAGTCTGTTAGTCATATAATGGTGTTTATTTGAGCAATTCCGTCGGTGAACAAGCAGCCTACAAATCACTAAAATTACAATACATAAAATAAATGAAATAATACATTTAAATATGAAAGAAGCCTAAATAAGTGTTAAATAGGCTATTAAACAACATTCGTTGCAAAAATTCCTAACAACCTCAACAGCTGATCAGGCCTGATCGCTTCAAGTTATGGTTGCTTGCTCTTCGGCTGGATATCAACACACCCATAAACTTAGTAAAAGTGTGGAGGGTCTGCAGCGATCATTTTTGATCACCTTCTGGTGTTTGCGTATACTATGCCAGAGCATGCGCTCAGGACAGTTGGATATTGCTATGTATCAGCAATAAATAATTATATAAATACTGTTCAGTTTCTCGCAAAAAACAATCGTTTTGTGTCTTAGGACATCAACATATCATCACGAGCCGCAGGGTGTAATTTGGATTTGTCTGTGCATGTTTTTTGGTGCCCATTGACTGCCATTATATGACTAACAGACTGCAACGGTTTGAGTTAAAAATCTTTGTTTGTGTTCTACTGAGGAAACAAAGTCACCTACATCTTGGATGCCCTGGGGGTAAGCAGATAAACATCAGATTTTCATTTTTTGGCGAACTACCCCCTTTAAGACACAGTAGTGATAGAGCAGGATGGTGGCCACAGAAACTCTTAGTTTTAGGTCACTTGTGGCTTTTGATCACATTGAGCTCATATCTTTGGCAATAATAATAATATGTTTGTGTTTGTCATGGACACTTGTGTAGGTGGTACGGGCTAAAGAGCGTCTGGATGAAGAACTCTCCATTCAACAGCAGCACCAAACCAAACCACCAGATCAGCAGCAGGAGCAGCAGCAGACATGAGATCCATCCTCTCACCCCTCCACTGTAATTATGACCCAAACCCCCCCAATAAAACGTGATCTTTTTGTACATTGGCATGTCAATCTTTTCTTTAATCATCCGTCAGAGTGGAGGAGTATTTTCTGGACATTATTTAAAGGTAATTTATTCCGAGACGGAACTTTCTAACATTTGTAAAAAAAATATACATTATAAGATTTTTATTCCTATTTTTTTTTCTCAAGGCTGCATTTATTTGATTGAAAATACAGTAAAATCAATACAATTGCGAACTATTATTACAATTTAAAATAGCTGTTTCCTATTCCAATATATTGTAAACTTTAATTTATTTCTGTGATGCAAAGCTGACTTCTCACCATCATTACTCCAGTCTTCAGTGTCACATGATCCTTCAGAAATCATTCTGATGATTATTTTCTGCTCGAGAAACAATAGAAATCTCAAAAGAACAATTGCTGACCTTTTGAAAAGTAGTGTGTATATATATATATATATATATATATATGCATCCATCTATCTGTTCATGCTCAAATTAATGATCTAGATTAAATATAAGGCATCAACAAGATTTCAGGCTTAATCCAGATTACCACAGAAGGTCATTTAACACTGTTACAACTAGCAAACAAAGTCTAGGCAAAATATTGGATTTAAAAGCAGTTCTGGGTGAGTGAATTCGCTGTATGTCACTGAAATAATTTGAGTAGATTTTTTTTCCCAAGTAAAATGTCCTTGTATCCAAAATCTATCTTTTCCCAGCTATAAAAGGATATGAAAGATTGTTCATTCATGATTAATAAGTGATTCACACCTATTATGTTCTGTCAAGTCTTTGGATGCATTTTGATGTTTATCCCAGTATTGTGCCCTATAGACAGTCTAGTCTGTGGTAATCAGCAATGTGCAGCAAATGAGGTTCTTTAAAATATTGATGCATTTGACTTTTAATCAGATCATTTAATCAGGACTGTCAAAAGTCAAAGTCATACCATAAATACTGTCAGTTATGCAATATGTTGCCATTTGAGTGATCAATGAAATTGACTGGTTTCTTGACATGTAATCACTGAAATGCCATTAAAACGTATATATATTAAATAATTCATAATGTGGTTATAGGTATAAATACATGCATTATGAATATACGCTACCTGTCAAATGTTTTGAACAGTAAGATTTTTAATGTTTTTAAAAAAAGTCTACTTCTCACCAAATGCCTGCATTTGGAGTACAGCAAAAACAGTAAAAATGTGAAATATTTTTACATTTAATGACTGTTTTTCTTTTCCTTTAGAAATCATTCTAATATTCTGATTTGCTGCTTGAAAAACATTTCTTCTTATGTTGAAAACAGCTATGTAGAATTTTTTTCAGGTTATTCTTTGATGAATAGGAAGTTCAGAAGAACAGCCTTTATTTGAAACATTTGAAGCATATCTTTTGTAACATTGTAGATGTCTTTATCCAAGCTTCTGAAGGGTTAGAAAAGCTTTTTATTTCTGATAAATGTTGATCTTTGGATCTTTCTTTGCATCAAAGATTCTTTTTAAATGTTTTAAATATTGGTAATAATGCATTTTTTTTTTAACAGCAAATTAACATATGAGAATGATTTCAGAAAGGATTATGTGACACTGAAGACTGCTGTAATGATGCTGAAAATGTAGCTTTGATTACTGGAAAAAAATAATTTTGAAATGTATTCAAAGAGAAATCAGTTCTTCTAAATACTAAAAATATTTCAGAATATTAATGCGTTTGCTGTACTTCAGATCAAACAAATGCAGGCTTGGTTAGCAGAAGAGAATAAAAAAAAAACATTAAAAGTCTTCCTTTAGACTGGTAGTATAGTCTGCTCGTTAAAAAAGAAATAACCCAATTTCACAGAATAAATTAAGAGCTTCAGATTTATGTGATTCAAATCAGCTAATCACACTGAATCGTTATATCAAACATATGTGTTAATATTATATATAATAGGAAATTTCTGGTTAATAAAACTGAATTTCAGTGTTATTTCAGGATTAAATTTAAACACTGATTTTTGAAGTGTTTTGGGATCCTCACAAACACTGTGTGTTTAAATTAGAATCACTGTTATGTATATTTCAGTTATTTAAACAGGGATCAGTCGGACGCGTTGGGCAAAAACAAACAGATGGAAGAGCCAAGAAAAATAGTTCAACATCTCATCCAAGGCTAAGACCCTGATCTGACATAACACTATAGACTATATCAGCCCTCTGTGCATGAATACACCAAACATTCAGCCAAGAAAGACACAGCGAGGCGCAGTATGTCAAATACAAATTTATTAAACATTTGTTTCTTTTATTTTCATTGACATCCTTATCAATATCGTAATAAAATTCCTCTAAAACAGGAGCACACACCTATGTTGTACCAACTGGAGACTTTTACAGCTCTAAAATTCTGCATGTTCGCTTCGGAACATGATGCTGGGAAAAAAATATATATTTATTTTCATATATATATTTATTTTCATATACTGTATTACATCTACATTTCAACTATAATAAAAGGCACTTGGAAAAAAAATGAAAATACTGATATTAAAGTATCTCAAAAATGTGCAAAAAATAAAAATGGTTGCTGGCCTTTCCAGGCCATAGTCTTTATTTGTTAACCCTTTGTGCATCTCTGTGGCACTTCAAGAATGTGTCCTATTATTAGAAACAGACAAATGTCTTAACTTCTACTATATTCTTTTTTTTTTAATTCTAAAATGGTGCTTCATTTATGTACCGTATATAGTTTCTGACATCATCTGTAATATCTAAATTTAAATATCTAGCTATGACTAAATCAGTTTATTGCTTAAGTCTCTCACATACAGTTGGAGTCATTGGGAACGCACCATCATTTTGTTAAGGCCTTTGGAGTCTCCTTTGTGAAACAGTGCGGCCGTTTTCAGAGTGCTCAAAGGGTTAACATTCAAACAGCTTATCTGATATTGAACATTGATGTAGACCTTGACAGGTCTGTGTCAGTATCAGCTTTCACCAGCCAACAACATGAGAAAAGAGAGTAGGAGAAGGTGGACAAAGAGATTTCAGACTTGTTGGAAAGGGTTAATAAACGTAATTTCCGGGAAAACCTTCTAAATGCATGCTGATGTCAAAGCTCTCCAAATCTGAGAGGATTGTGTTTGATTACTGTATGTATTTGCATGTTGAAAGTCTTCATGGGGTTAACCTTTTCTTGGCGCTGATTGACTAAATAAAAATAATCTGGGGCCGTGTAAGGGTCCGCGGCCTAGTTTTGAAACTTGGCGCACAATCAAGAAATGGACAGTGGCAAGTTTTTTCTAGCAGTGAATGGTGAAAGCTGCTCTTGCTCCGATTTTAGGTTTCTGTTGGACTTCCTATTTTGGACATTTGTTGAACGTCCATTATACAGGATAGATGTATGTAAACTTCAAACATCATGGTATGATTATGGCCTAAATGTGAGGGTTTCTTACTCAAACCCTTCCCGCAAATGTATCCCAACTTTTCCTCACGATTCACCAGCTGGAGAAAGCTGAACACAAAATAGCGCAAGCAGAAACGAAGCAACTTCAACATCAGGAAATGTCACGTCCATAAACAAAAACAAAAGTCAGTAAAACAAAACAGCATTAATTGTATAGTTTCCACAAACAATAAAACAAAAATAATTACGTAATAAGACTCTGAGTGTAAAAATGGTTTGGAGGGGAGGGGAGGGCAGGGTACATGCTTGAAGGAAGTGCGACTGTTTCAGTCGGAATGTTTTTACATTACATTCGTTTGTTCTATAATAAAATTGTCTCCCAATTATCGAGTAATGGACAGCCCGGTTCATCTCTGTTACAGAAGTGCTTCTCCTAAGACAGAGACTGTTACACGCCTGAGTTCAGGAGAGAAGACTTAATCAAGAGTGTTATTTTAATCTGAATGAGGTCTTGATTGTGACCGATCGATCATCAATGGAGGATGACAAAGACTGTGTAGAGTCTCTCACATGACCCACTTCTGGACTTCAGTGCACTTTTCAACAAGAATTATATGGCACTTTGACATCATAAGAGTTTGAATTTGAAAATCTGCCTTGGTTTGTGTTGTACAACTTGATGTGCCTAAAATCTAGCAGTGATCACATAATGGCACATCATGCAACAGAGGAAAAGCATGGCAAATGGGGTCTAATGTGAAATTTTTTGTACTTGGAGTATCGCCTACAACTCCATTTGTGTCAGGTGACGTCATGAGTAATGCTGAAACTTCAACAGTTTGATGCATTGGAGAACATTGATGTGGGTCATGTGAAAGTGTCTTAGATCAAAATGCTAAAATCAAATGTCCCTGCTTTAATCTCTGGGTGTACAATTTGATTTTAGCACAGTGATTTTATTTGGGGCAAACTGAAAGCAAAGTTATTTTAACCAAACTAGGCCCTTAATCGTTGCAGTACACTCAAACTGGTGTATTGCATGTGTCAGCATGTTTACTAGGTCGTGGATAGCAGTTATTTTAAACATTCCATATTTCCGTATCAGCCAACGGTCCTTTGTTTTACCCTGCCGTGCTAGTATGCTGCAAAGCAGGACAATGCTGTTAAATCTGGCCCTTGGTTCAGCTATTAGTGTGCAGTACAGGTAATGACCAGAAGATGGCACTATTTACAACAGTGTCATGTCCTATGGGGCGTTAGCATGACCGCTTGGTGAGCTTGTGCCCTTGTATGACTTAAAACTCAGTCAGTCTGAGCCTTGTGTCTGTAAATATCTTATTCAACAAAACAGAGCTAGTCAAGGTTTCTATTTCCTCCTCATCAGAGGACAGATTGTCGTTCATACTTATTAAAAAATGTATGCTTACATTGCAGTGACACAGCTAGCAGCAAATGCAAGGGTCGTCGTATAGCTTGCAATAGCATTGAGCTAAGGAAGTTCACTTGCAAGGAATGCAGAGGGTACCCGGTGACCAAGTTGGGACTCGGGACAGTCTGAAGCAGGGGTGTCAGTTCCTGCTCCTAAGAGTTTAGCCAAAGCCCTAAGTAAACACACCTGAACCAGTTACTCAAGGTCTTCAGGATCATTAGAAACTTACAGCCAGGTGTGCAGGAGCTAAAATCTGCAGGAAAGTGGCATACCAGGGCCAGAATTGGACAACAGATGTTGATTGATGGCAAGATTGCTCTCGCCTGACCTACGACCTCAGCACCCTTTTGCAAACCTGACCAAGCCCATGCGATTTAGCCTCAAAGATCTCTAGCTCACTACACTTAGAGGTCTTTTCATAACGCACAGAATGGCTTGAAGGTCAGTTCCTGAAGAATAATACATTTGTGTCTTTAGTGTGTTGCCTACACTGTCGTCCAAAAGTTTCTCTTACGCATAAATACAATTGTCTTTTGAAGCAAGGGCACAGATTCCAAAGTCTGCTGTATAGATCAGTGCTCTCATAAAACAGAAAACAAAGTGTATAAGACTTGGGGTTCAATCCTGCTTCTGGAGGGCCAGTTTCCAGCAGTGTTTAGACCAAGGTGGCCAAACCTGGCCCTCAAGGTCCACTGTCCTACAGAGTTTAGCTCCAGTCAACTCACCTGCCTGTAATTTTCTAGTAATCCTGAAGACCTTAATTAGTTTAGTTGTAACTACACTTTGCAGGACAGTGGACCCCAAGGACCAGAGTTGGACACCACTGGTTTAGCTCCAAACCTACTTAAACACACCTGAAGCAGTTAATCAGGCTCCTCAGGATTAGTTTAAATTTCCAAACAGGTGTTGAAGACAAACTATTTAGGAAGTTGTCCTTCCAGGAGCAGGTTTGGACAACCCGTTAATCAGGCTCCTCAGGATTAGTTTAAATTTCCAAACAGGTGTTGAAGACAAACTATTTAGGAAGTTGTCCTTCCAGGAGCAGGTTTGGACAACCCTGGTAATAAGATAAGCTGGGAAGAAATAGAATGGAATGGAGGTGAATGTTTGGCCTCTTTATGAATTGTTACACTGATTTCATTTCAAGATACCATCCCTATTCCCACAAGAAACAGGTAGCTGTGTCAGACCATAAGGTACAAATTAGAACTGAAGTAGTGCTAAAAGTTTAAGATAGTGTCACCTCCAAGCAGAACTGCATTTGCTTGAAAACCCCCCATAGGCTTGCCTCTGACCTATGACCCCTGTTCCACCCCCACCCTTCCCCTGCGGTTCCTCTGGAATGTGGCGCTCAGTTGACCACAGCTGGCTTCAGCACCACTGGGCCAGAAGGGATGACAACCCAAGACAGGGGGTCGTGGGATGCCCCCGTAGACAAGTTGAGCACTCCGCCGTGGATCTCGTCCTCACCCTCCTCACCTCTGGCCTTGCCCTTGCCGTGGTCCCTGCGCTCCGAGCCCAAAATAGGCACCATGGGCAATCCCAATGTGGAAGATGAGAAGGTAGGAGACAGCAAAGGTGACTTGGCCAGGGCAAGCGGGGAACCACCGAAGGACAGGATGGACGTCCCCCCAAGCCCAGCTGGAGGGGAGCCTGGGCAGCCCAGCGTGCTCAAGTCCAAGGGGCGGGGACTGAGGGGAGACAAGGGGAGGGCGCCTCCGAGACCCTGCAGACCGTGACTGCCCAGGAGAGCGGCAGCAGCACCAGGAATGATGATGTGGGCCCCACTGACGTAAGACAGCTCAGATTCTTTCCCCACCCCTGCAATGTGCCCTGGCTTCATCAGAGAGCCCACCCCACCTGGACCTCCCTGCTCCTGGGCTACAAAGTGCCCATGAGCCTTGATATGCTTCCTCAGAGAGCTGGGGTCCGTGTAGCGTTTCAAGCAGCCCACCATCTTGCAGTAGTAGGGCTTGTCCACATAATGTGTGCGCGTGTGTTTGAACCGGTCACTGGAATTGGAGTAGCGCTTGTTGCAGCCCTCATAAGGACAGATGTAAGGCTTCTCTCCTGAAATACAAGCACCAAGTTAGCCAAGGTCTTGTAATCATCACACATCTATCCATGCATTTAACTTGGTACTGACCTGTGTGTGAGCGGTTGTGAATCTTGAGGTTCTCAAGTCGGGAGAAGCTCTTGTTGCAGGTGGGACAGCGGTGAGGTTTCTCATTGGTGTGAGTACGGATGTGTATCAGCATCTTGTACCTAATAATGTAGACATTAGATTTAAGATAAGTTGGGGTGCCCAGACTCGGTCCTGGAGGGCTGGTGACCTGCAGAGTTTAGCTCCAACCCCAATTAGACACACCTGAACCAGCTAATCAAGTTCTTACTAGGCATACTAGAAACTTCCTACCAGGTGTGTTGAGGCAAGTTGGAGCTAAACTCTGCAGGACACCAGGGGCCTCATTTATAAAGACTTGCGTAGAAACCATCCTTGATTTTATCTAAGAACTTTTCTGATTTGATCGTAAGAGCGATTCAGAGAAAACGAACGTACCACGAAATCCATGCGTACGCCAGTCATTCGGTTATAAATCACAAATGATCGTGGAATTGTGTGCAGCTGAATGTTCCGCCGTCGAAACGCCCCTGCTTAATTAATTAACATATAAAATGAGCTCATTCCTAAAGCAAAAACTCTGTGACAATGGCAAGTAAAAAGGAGCGCAAGAAATCAAATTATAGTGAGGCTGAACTATCTGCAATACCAGGCATTACCACAAGGAAACGGTCGTACGCCAAGCTGGAATCTGACGTGGAGATAAGTACTTTTCCACGTCAAAGACGGTTTTTATAAATCTGTGCTTTGACGTGGATTTGATCGTACGAACACTCTAAGATCAAATCAGTGCGTAAAAAAGTTTTATAAATGAGGCCCCAGCCCTCCAGGACCAAGTTTGGGCCCTCCATCCTAAGTAAAACTTGAAGGTTCCCCTAGTGGCTACAAGATCAACAGAATGCTCTAAATCAGTGGTTCTCAACTCCAGTCCTTGGGGCCTACTGCTCTGTGCATTTAGTTTGTTTCTGAATCTGACACTCAGTTCAGTTCATGGATCTTTCTCCTAGCGAGCTGATGATATGAATCAGGTGCATTAAATGAAGGAGACATACAAAATGTGCATAGGAGTGGGCCCTGGGGACTGGAGTTGAGAACCACTGCTCTAAATCATGTTGTCTATGAATCATTTAGCACCAGCAGGGGCCAGTAGCATAACCTCAGCCTCTATGTTAAGACTCAGTCTTAACCCTTTCAGTGGTGAGTTTAAAATATTCTAGGGGACCCCTGAGAGTGAGTTTTTTTTTAAGCGACCGTTATTTTAGAACGTTCGCCCTTATTGTTTCCATGGCGACGCATCAAGCTTGTCACGTGACACAACACCGACACACTAGCACTGTATGACAGATAGATCGCTTTTATTTCGTTTTTCCTTTTTTATTCAGAATACTCACACACTTGCTCATCATGCCATGAACTGTCTGATATTCCGATTCACAAATATGTGTGAATTAGTGTGTTTCGTCATTTAAAACCCTATATAAATGATCTGGATCGTAATCTGTAATGTGAGATGGGTGCCGCCATGTTTGTTTGCACTGCCGTTCAGAGAGTCCTGTCAAGCGGATTTACAGCACGTAAATTCAACCGTTTCTCTGGAAATACATTAAAGTAAGTGGCTGGTGAACTAGAAGAGGAATAGAGTGAACTTTTTAGTTACTTAGACTGTGTATGTGAATAATATGAATAAAACACATCAGCAAATTATATTTGAATAGACTGCTGTTTGCTGCTTCAATATACATATGTGTGTATTTTTACAAACTCTAAATGTCTTGTTTTACTAGTACTTATGTGTATTTAAATGTCTGAAACCTAAAAGCGTTGTGTGGTTAAAAACACTGCAAAGCTGTGATTATATGACAAGCGCAATGCTCGTCCGTCTCTGGCTCAGCGCGCCAAAGCGCGGTTTGAATTTGTCAGTTGCGTGACGTCACCGAACGTTCTAAATCCCATATATGGGACCGTACTCCCAGGGGCACAGAAATTAGAATCCCATATGTGGGACCGTACCGCTCAAAGGGTTAAGAAATAACCAGCAGCTAGCCAAGGGGTAATGAGTCTTATTGTTTGGATTCAAATAAGACTAGTCTACGTTCTTATAAGGGCTTTCGTACGGGTAGTTCTAAGAACTTAGCTCTAGGAATTAGCTAGCATGGTGGTTCCTAGAGAACCAATTTCTGCTTCTGGCCATTTTCCTGGTTGCTTTCACACCAGGTCATCAGCGAAGTCTTTATTTGCGGCATTTACAAACATCAACAAACGGTGAATGAAGGACACAGCGATCGGGGCTGTTTTTTGTTGTGTGTCGTGGGTTTCATGAAAACGGAGAATGTAAATGCAAAATGTAAACTCTTTAAAGAGCTTGAAAATCTGACTAAATCTTCTATGGAAACTTGCAGAGTTACATATCATCGAGGCTGAGAAAAGAACATAACACTGCAGACAACAGGTACCTAAATGCCGTTATCACCATTTTCACCATTCAAAAATGCTGGGTAGCCGGAGTTTCGTTTGCGTTTGGCCAATTGGCGTACACTTACGTCAGCGGTAGTTCCTATAGAACTGTTTTAGACCCTATTCTGAAGTAGTAGTTCCTAGTTCCTATGGAAATAGTGGGTACTTACTCAAAAAGTTTTAGGAACTACGGTTCCTCCGGCACGAAAGCCCCTTATGTAACAGACTTTAAAAAGACTTTTAAACACACCTGGCATTAAATCCCCGTCCTTTGCGTGCACATCCCTCCCAGTGGCAACAGTACCCAGAATCCTTCTCAGGCTTCACATGGAAGTCATTGACGTGATCCACCAGGTCTTGCAAGGAGTCAAAAAGTAGGTGGCACTGTGACAAGAAAACATGCACAATGAGCTCAGGTGAAAAATGCACATTAGCACCTGCATTAAACTGCTTCTAACTCTCACCTTCCTCCAGCGACAGGCCAGCTGTTCATCTGCGGAGAGGTCTGGAGATGCTCGTGTGTCCTTGGGCTGCCGAATGAACATTGATGAAGGCAGGTGAAGCCCTCCACCTCCTCCAATGGGCACAAAGAACTGAAACGCTTGAGACGTGGCCCCTCCCTCCACATAACGGATATGAGCCGAGTCCTGCGGGAACAAAACCAGAAAAGCCAAACATAATTCAAGCATCTTTATCTTTTGTACAGCAGGCCAGCGATTCTAGTAATAGCAGTTAAACTCAGTAACAGCAGCTACAGGAGGTCCGTGTTCGGTAATCGCCCTCTCAGTGGGAGACTCTTATGAGCGTTTTGCTAGATGTGGCGGCTCGTCCTCTCCGTGTTTCTGCCCCCAGCTGTGCTGATCTGAGCTAATGCTCAGCCACACTTTACACTCAACCACAGATTTGAGACTTTAATGAGAGAAAGTGAAATGGCAGGGCACCAACAAATGTAACACAATACCAACAAAGAATGTCATACATGGAGCTTTATTTTGCACAAGTTTAATACTTAGCGTTTAGAGGTTTGTTTGTGTTTCCACCCCTAGGTATGAGCAACAGTAATAGCGATGCTTAGGAAGGGTTCATTAGAGCAGAGACAATGATGGTTTTGACTGGACAACAGTGTCAGGGCTGTCTGGGAAGGTTTTAGGTATGTGAGGAAAAATGTGCATGGAAAATCATGTAGAATGAGTCTCAGTGGTGCCATCATCTAAGACCTGGCCGCTGTTTGTCCATTGGCTTGAAGGAGGGGTGGCAGCCATTGGAGACACATAAGCACACAAAAAGCCATGCATCTCGCTTCCAATTCAATTTCGAGTGAATTAAATTAAGCAGAAAGAGCTCTGTGTGGCTGTACCTCTCTGTAAATTTGATTTAATCTCGCGTCCCATCCGTCAGCCCCACGGACAGGGAAAGAGAGGCACTTTTGTGAAGGGACACAGGGGGCACTTGATAAGAAACATCACTTTTGGGTCACTGAGTGTAATCAGTCTGAATGTCTAAAGTGAGGGACAGTCCTTTGCATTTAATGCACACGTGCTTATGACAGAACTGAGTCTTGGGTTGCATAAGAGTCCCTGTTGCTGCTTCTCACCTCTCTTGATGCTTAATGATATCTCAAGAATAAGGACAACAAATCTGATGTGACACTTTGATCTGACCATGTTTTGGTACATACCTTTCTATCGAAGTTATCTGACATTATCAAGATGAATTTGCTCTGACACAGTTTAGCTCTTAAGTTCTTGTCATATTTTATTACCATTTTCTAAACTTTAATAAATAAACTGTGATAATGTGAGAAATGTTGAAGAATAAATTTTTTGGGAGAGTGCAAACAAAATTTCTTGCATTTCACTTAATATACATACAAATGCTTAACACAATATACATTTAGTTTTTTACAAACGCTTTTGTATTAATGTCTTTACTGTCTCTTTTGAACAGTTTAATGTGTCCTTGCTGAATAAAAGTATTAATTTCTTTACCATAACACTTGTGTTAAAGATACATTTTGTGAAAGTCTAGTTTTAAGACAATTTTGATCTTGAATTATAGATATTTTAACTAAAAAACCAGTAAAAAAAAAAAAAAAAATGTAAACAAATGGTATGCGGGACACAACTCAAAATGTCACCAAAAATAGACTGTTTTTTTCTTGTGTTTAACTGTGAAGTATTGAAAGTTATACAGTTGAAGTCAAAAGTTTACATACACCTTGCAGAATCTGCAAAATGTTAATTATTTTACCAAAATAAGAGGAATCATACAAAATGCATGTTGTTTATTTTTAAGTACTGACCTGAATAAGACATTTCACATAAAAGATGTTTACATATAGTCCACAAGAGAAAATAATTTAATTTATAAAAATGAAAGTTTTCATACACTTGATTCATGGTACTGTGTTGTTACCTGAATGATCCACATCTGTGTTTTTTGTTTAGTGATAGTTGTTCACGAGTCCCTAGTTTGTCCTGAACAGTTAAACTGCCTGCTGTTACTCAGAAAAATCGTTTTGGTCCCACAAATTTTTTGGTTTTTCAGCATTTTTGTGTATTTGAACCCTTTCCAACAATGACTGTATGATTTTGAGCACCATCTTTTCACACTGAGGACATCTGAGGGACTCATATGCAACTATTACAGAAGGTTCAAACACTCACTGATGCTCCAGAAGAACAAATTATGCATTAAGAGCTGGGGGTGAAAACTTTTTGAATTTGAAGATCAGGGTTACCTTATTTTGTCTTGTGGAGAACATGTAAGTAGCTTCTGAAGGGCAGTACTAAATGAAAAAAATATGATATTTAGGCAAAATAAGAAAAATGTACACATCCTCATTCTGTTCAAAAGTTTTCACCCCCGGTCTTAATGCATCGCTTTTCCTTCTGGTGCATCAGCGAGCGTTTGAACCTTTTGTAATAGTTGCATTAGTGTCCTTCAGATGTCCTCAGTGTGAAAAGATGGACCATTCAGCTGTGGATCATTCAAGTAACAACAGAGTATCAAGTGTATGTAAATTTTTGAACGTGGTCATTTTTATAAATTGTCAACGTCTTTCATGTGAAATATCTCATTCAGGTCAGTACTAAATAAAAAAAGAACATCCATTTTGTATGATCCCTCTTATTTTGGTAAAATAATTAACATTTTGCAGACTCTGCAAGGTGTATGTAAACTTTTGTTCCTATGTACAAGTCCTCTTCCCTAGCATTGTCAACTCACCCTGGTGAAAATGTGAGCTGCTCCATTTCCATTGGAGAGATCCGGAGAGCAGGCAGTGTTTCTGGAGGACGGGGACATGCTGAGGTCCACGGCGGGCGGGGTGGGGGTCTCCGACTTGTCCTGTAGAACACCTACTGACACACAAACACATCTCTGTTATATTCTTGGAATTGATGGTGTTTTCTATGACATACTGTACTGATTTGTTTACCAGTGTGTGGAGAGGCAGGAGAGGCTGGAACGATGACTGCGGTTCCGTCGTCTGCCATCCGCAGCTGCCCCGCCCCCTTGGCGTGAATGGGAGAGGGAGTGAGAGTGGGCGGAGACCTGGCACCTCTATCCCGCCCACTAATCCGCCCCCTCGACACCTTCAGGTCCAGCGGCTCGTCTAAGGACAGCATGACGGCATGCGGACCAGAGCCTGCAACCTGTACAGACAGACAGAGAGAAATTTAGGTGAGAATATTGAAACTTTCACACAGATCCTGTAACAACAGGACAGTTGTTGCATAAGAGCAGTCAGCATTCATAACACCACCATGAATTTTATGATTTTCAAAAGAAGCTTCCTTTAATGGACCAGAACGGTTCCATAATTTCATAGTTGACATTCAGATGGAGAGGTGTGTTATGGGAATGTGACCCTGAACCACAAAACCAGTCTTAAGTAGCACTTGAGACTGTTTATATCTTAAGTATACTTGTAGCAATAGCCAAAAATACATTTTATGGGTCAAAATGCAAAAAATATAAAGTAAAGATCATGTTCCATGAAGATATTTTGTGAATTTCCTACTGTAAATATGTAAAAACTTTCATTTTAATTAGTTATATGCATTGCAAGGTACTTAATTTGGACAACTTTAATGGTGATTTTCTCAATATTAAGATTTTTTTTTTTGCACCCTCAGATTCCAGATTTTCAAATAGTTGTATCTCGGCCAAATATTGTCCTATTCTAACCTATGGAAAGCTTATTTTATTCTTTTAGAATAAAGGTGTATATAGGTGTATAAATCTCATTTTGAATGTTCAGTTTTCATTTTAATTTTAGTTCCATTTTTAGTCATTGTAATTTTTTTCACATGTAATTTTTTTATTACTATTAAGTAAAATTTTATTGAAGTTTTATTTTTTATTCATGTACTTTTCCAGTATATTAGTCCTTCAATTTAAACCTATTTCAGTTAAAAATTTCATTTACTTTTATTTTTCATCGAATAATAACCCTGTTTTTATCTCAGATATGAGCATTAAAAGTAAAGAACAGTCATTTAAATTTTAGTATTTTTTAGTAATTTTATGCACTCAAATAATTTTAATATATACTTAAAATTATATTAATATTATAATATTATTTTTTTATTTTTTAATATTATATTTAATGTTTAATATATATTTTTGGAATATTACTATTTAGGTTGAAATCTATTTATTTGTTTTTCTGTATTTATATACTTTTTCCAGTAATTTAGCGCCTTCAATTTAAATCTAATTCAGTTTAAATTTTGATTTACTTATTTTTTCATTTAATAACATTGTTTTTTTTATATCTCAGATATGAACATTAAAAATAATGAACATATATTTAAATTTTATTTACATTTTAGTACATTTTTAGTAATTTTGTGCACTCAAATAATTTTAATATATTTTTGGAATATTAATATTTAGGTTGAATTTATTTTTATTTCATTTTTTATATACCTTTTCCAGTAATTTTGGTCTTTCAGTTTAAACCTGTTTCCATCTTATTACCCTGTTTTCATTTCAGATATTATATTTTAATATTTTAATTTTAGATACATTTTTAGTCTTTTTTTTTGTAATTTTGTGTTTATTTTTTTATTATTTGTTCCTTCATTTTAAATCTATTTCAGTTAAAATTTTCATTTACTTTATTTTTCATCTAATAACCCTGCATTAATAATAATGAACATACATTTTAATTTTAGTTACATTTTTAGCAATTTTTTAGTAATTTTGTGTATTCCTATAATTTTAATATGTTTTTTAATTGTTACCATTCAGGTATAATTAATTTTTATTTCTTTTTTTATTTTTTATATATACCTTTTCCAGTAATTTTAGTCATTCAGTTTAAACCTCTTTCAGTTAAAATTTTAATTTGCTTTAGGTTTTTCATATAATCTCAGATATGAGCATTAAATATAATGAACATTATTAGGAAAATTAATAAACCGAGGATAAATTAAAAACAATATCTGCCAATACCTAGTTTTTTGGTGGTTCTGCTTTTTGCTAATTACATATAATGTTTTTTATAATGTCCTATTTTTATGTTTTCGAAAATGGTATGTGAAACATATTATATACATATATTCAAATATTTAAGCTCAGAATTTTTTCTTTTATTCAGCAAGGATGCATCAAATTGATCAAAAGTCATTGTAAAGACATTTATAAGCTCACAAAATATTTTTATTTCAGAGAATATTAGAATGATTTGTGAAGGCTCATGTGACACTGAAGACTGAAATAATGATGCTGAAAATTCAGGTTTGAGCACACAAATAAATTACACTTTACAATATATTCACATAGAAAACAGTTATTTTAAATCACAATAATATTTCACAATTGTACAGTTTTTACAGTATTTTTAATCAAATAAATGCAGCCTTGCTTAGCAATAAAGTCTTTCAAAAACATAAAAAAGAGCATATGTGACCCTGAAGCACAAAACCAGTCTTAAGTCGCTGGGGTATATTTGTAGCAATAGCCAAAAATACATTGCATGGGTCAAAATTATTGATTTTTCTTTTATGCCAAAAATCATTAGGAAATTAAGTAAAGATCATGTTCCATTAAGATTTCTTGTAAAATTCCTACTGTAAATATATCAAAATGTAATTTTTGATTAGTAATATGCATTGTTAAGAACCTAATTTGGACAACTTTAAAGGTGATTTTCTCAGTATTTTGATTTTTTTGCACTTTCAGATTCCTGATTTTTAAATAGATGTATCTCGGCCAAATATTGTCCTATCCTAACAAACCATACATCAATAGAAAGCTTATTTATTGAACTTTCATATGATGTATACATCTCAGTTTTGTAAAATTTAACCTTATGACTGGTTTTGTGGTCCAGGGTCACAAATGTTTATTAGTATGTCTTCTAAGTTAACTCAGTGAGTGCTTTTGAGCAACCCAAGTAGTTTACTCCATTATACGAAAGCAATGTAGTATGCATACTATTCAATGCAAAAAGTAGTATGTTGAGGTGCTTTGTCCTGAGACATTCATACTTTGCAAGAAAACGTTTCTCCTATTTGCCCATTGTTCTAAACATCACACACACACACGGTCAGCCCGACTGAAAAAAACATCCCAGACCTCACACAATTACTTCCACTAGCTTTCCCCTCGCACATACTGTCCTCACAATTACACCCATTACAGCTTCCACATTCCTCCCGACTGCATGCGAAATACAGCGTTCGCAGAGCTCCACCTCAAACCGCAGTTTCACATCTCTTTCTGTGTGACATATAAGCATGCTGAATGGCTCTTTGAGAGGGTTTAGCTTGTGCCAACACGAGGAAGGTCAGCGAGGTGAAGGCAGCGGGTCACCGGGTTCAGCCGCCCGGCCGACAGGGCCAATAATCGGCAGATAACCGCACACAGAGCTGCATTATCAAGCAGATCTGCATCCTCTGGCCCCCCACAATGTCTCAACCGCATCCTGAAATGATCTGTGTCCTCTCGGAAAGTTCTCTAGTTTTTGCTCTTTGATGGCGTGCCAAAGCAACAGCGAGCGGCGATTGGTCGGAGGAGTAAACAGGTTAATGTGCAATCCGTAGTATCTCCAGCCGTCTGGTGTGTGGACTGAACCTGTGCTATCTCAGAGCGTGGGGTGGGGTTGGAGACGTGATATGTGTGGTATGTTAAGGGTTTGAGTTAATGATTTTCACATGATTGTGTCTCAATACGGCGGATAAAGACTCTGCTTTGCTGCTTTGTAACTCGAGTCCATTGTGTGGTCTGAGCATCCAGTCAGAAGCTAAAAACAGCATTCACAGACCATTTTACTTTTGTCACACCACATATTTTTTGAGTGAGTCTGGACAGTTGACAAGAAAAACACGCAGGGAAGGACTTGATTTTATCTGTTAGGTTTACTCCACCAGGTGGCTGAACAATATGAGGCTTTGGGACGTCAGTTGAAAAGGAAACTTGTTTCATATTTTTGATTTAAGACTATGAAGGTGGTTCATATTTATTTCTTTTGGAATAACATGCATGGATGAATTCTGAACTATAGGAACAGGAATGTTTTAAAGTAAATAGGATCAATTTTAGGAATACACAATAAGTTATATGTGACCCTGGACCACAAAACCAGTCATAAGGTTAAATTTTACAAGATGTATACATCATGAAAGCTGAATAAATAAGCTTTCTACTGATGTATGGTTTGTTAGGATAGGACAATATTTGGAAATCTATTTGAAAATCTGGAATCTGAGGGTGCAAAAAAATCAAAATACTGAGAAAATCACCTTTAAAGTTGTCCAAATTAAGTTCTTAACAATGCATATTACTAATCAAAAATTACATTTTGATATATTTATAGTAGAAATTTTACAAAAAATCTTCATGGAACATGATCTTTACTTAATTTCCTAATGATTTTTGGCATATAAGAAAAATCAATAATTTTGACCCATGCAATGTATTTTTGGCTATTGCTACAAATATACCCCAGCAACTTAAGACTAGTTTTGTGCTCCAGGGTCACATATTAGTCTTATTTTATTTTATTTTATTTTCATTAATCACTATTCATATTGAATGTCGTTGTCCAGTTTTATGTGTTTTATTTTTTTTCTTAATCAGTATTCATCTTGACTACTGTCCAGTATTTAATACTGAACTTGTTTCACATTTTGATTGATTTTTATTTTATTAATCAGTATTCATATAGAATGTCAATGCCCAATGTTATGTATTTTATTTTATTAATCAGTATTGATATTGAATATCATTGTGTAATCTTATTTATTGTATTTTGTTTTATTCTATTTATTTATATTTAATTAAATATCATCCAGTATTTAATACTAAACTGGTTTAACACTTTATTTTATTTTATTGTATTAATCAGTATTCATATTGAATATTGTTGTCCAATTTCATGTATTTTATCTTATTAATAAGTATTCATATTGACTATCGTCCAATATTTAATACTGAACTTTCACATTTTGATTGATTTTATTTTATTATTTTAAAATTTTATTTTAATAATCGGTATTCATATTGAATATTGCCGTTTATTTTATTTTATTTTATTTATTTTGTTTTGTTTTATTTTATTAATCAGTATTGATATTGAATATTGTTGTCTTATTTTATTTAGTTTTGTTTTGTTTTATTTTATTAATCAGTATTGATACTGACTACCGTCCAATATTTAATACCGAGCTGTTTTTATTTATTTTAATTTTTTTTATTAGTCAGTATTGATAGACTATCTTCCAGTATTTAATACTGAACTCGTTTCACATTTTGATTTATTTTTATTTTATGAATCAGTATTGATATTAACTACCGTCCAATATTACTGAACTCGTTATACATTAAAAATTTTTTTTCATTATTTTATTTTTATTAATCAGTATTGATATTGAATATATATCCAATTTTATTTTATTTCATTTTATTTATTAATTTTATTTTATTATTTTTATTAATCAGTATTCATATTGAATATCATCCAGTATTTAATTTTGAACTCAATTAACATTTTATTTTATTTTATTAATCAGTATTGATATTGACTAGTGCCAATATTTAATACTGAACTCATTTCACATTTTTTTAAATAATTTTATTTTTATTAATCTGTATTGATATTGAATATTGTCGTCCAGTTTTATTTTATATTATTTTTTATTTCATTATTTTTATTCATCTTATTTTATTTTACTTTAATATGTTAATTTATTTTATTTTGTCTTTATTGAATTTTGCCAATATTTAATACTGAACTTGTTGCACATTTTGATCTATTTTATCTTATTATTTTATTCATCTTATTTTATTTTATTTTATTAATCAGTATTGACATTGACTAGTGCCAATATTTAATACTGAACTCAATTTCACATTTTTATTATTTTTGTTATTTTATAATTTTATTTTTATGAATCAGTATTTGTATTAAATATCATCCAGTATTTCATACTGAGGTCGTTTCACGTTTTAATGTATTTTATTTTACTTTTATTAATTAGTATTGATATTGAATATTGTTGTCTATTTTTATTTTCTATTTAATCTTGTTTTATTTTACTTTAATATTTCATTTAATTTTATTTTATTTTATTTGTAATAATCAGTATTCATATTGAATATCATCCAATATTTAATACTGAACTTGTTTCACATTTTGATCTATTTTATTTTTATTAATCAATATTGATATTGAATATTGTCATCTAATTTTCTAATTAATTGATTAAATATTTTTATAATATCAGTATTGATATTAAATATCATAGTCCAATTTTATTGTTTTATTTTATATTATTTTAATCAGTATCGATATTGAATGTTGTGCAATATTTAATAACTAATAGGACATGCTTAATTCTGCCTATGAGTGTTATTTTAGTTATACCCATTATACTTTTCGTTGATGTTTTAAAATGTTAAATTAACTCAATTTAAATTGAATTAAATTAGAATTGAATTCACATAGCTTTTCTAAAAATGACAATAATTTTAAGTCCAGTGCTGTTTGTTTCTTACGATGAAGAGAAGGCCGTTCAGCCCTGGTTCTGGTTATCTTGAGTTTATTGCTAACACACCTGCCTGTAATTTTCCAGTGAACTCAAAGACCTTGATTAGCGGCTTCAGGTGTGTTTGGTTAAAGTTAGGCCTAAGCTCCGTCAGAACGTAAGACCTCCAGGGAGTTTGGAAACCATATTTATAATGTGTGTTCAAGTCTTTCTCTCTCTTTCACTTCCAGTGCAATGCAGCAAAGTGAAGAACAAAAGCATGTGCATTATGCATGCAATATCATGCATAATGCACATATAAAATGCCTACATGCTGCCAGAGACGGATGGGAAAATGTGGTTGTGCAAACACAAACGTGGCTAAATGAATGCATGCAAACTCAATTGTATACAGTTAAGATTCACTATGAAATCTTACGATCAACACCAATTACAGTAGCCAGTAGCTCCCACATGGTTCGCTCAGCCAGAAGTTTCCATAACAAAAGAGCTGCTCACGCTGGTTACTTACGGCTCCATGTGTAAACCATTACTACTCCGTGCCTAAGGCCAGCTGCAATAAATCATTTCTTCCTTATTTTAATTAGCCCCCCCAAACGGTCCACATCTGACCCCCTTCACATTTTGTAGAGCAGTATGATCCAGCCAGTTGAGGAAAAGATTGAGATGTTGGGTTTTTTGTACTGACAGATAAAAGATAAATGGCTCTGAGGTATGAGGCAGGTCAGGGTTGTGTGTTTTTTGACAGGATACAGATTTATAATGCAAGACAGTCATATGGCCACATCCCATCTGGGGTTAAAGATCATCCAGATTGCTACACAAAAGCAATCCTTTCTATGAATAAGAACGAACTTGACATATTAATATAACATTGAGGGGAAAACATTGTGTGTTTTGTGACACTTATACAGGAAAATGAGAAAAAACCCTGTAGATTATTATAATTAGTGATAATTATGTAATAACTGTCAATTATTTAACCATTTGTTGACTTAATTTGTATGGTTTTTTTATTCTATAATTGTTTAAGGACTCTTTTAACTTAAGTACACTACCAGTCAAAAGTTTTTGAATAGTCTTCTGCTCACCGAGCCTCCATTTATCCAAAATACAACAAAAATACTGTAAAATTTAGAATTTTTTACTATTTAAATTAACTGATTTCTATTTGAATATATTTTAAAATTTATTTGTGATCAAAGCTGATTTTTCTGCATCATTACTCCAGTCTTCAGTGTCACACAAATTCTTCAGAAATCATTCTAATATGTTGATTTAATAATAATAATAATAATATGCTGGAACTTTTGTTCCTCAGTTTTTTTGCACTCTTCCCCTTAATTTGTTATAACTTTTGGCAATCTAGAGTATTCAAAATGTTTTTCCCGGTCCGACCGATTGGTAGAACCCAAACGTGAGAATAGTTGATCATATTCAACAGCAATAATCAGCAAGATATGCAAGTTTTGTTCAATTTACTGGCTTTGTTTACATTCAGTGCTGCTAATATGTCCGATTGACGATGTGTTGTGAAAACACTCATCTGTAATGTCTTTAAGGTCACTTTTGGTCAATTTAAAGCATTCTTTCTGAATAAAAGTAATAATTTCTTTCAAAAAGCATTGTAATGACCACAATTGGTAGTGCATGTTCACAACACGATTTCTCTATCAGAGGTTACAGAGTTCACTTTACGTTAAGTGTCATATAAAGCCATAAATAGCAAAGAAATGATTATAGATGCTGAGCCAGATGTCTGCATTTGCCTTGATAAGAAATCCTTAGGTTATATTCACTTGTTAGGTCTTCACTCATAAAGAAATGATGTTTTTTTTGAGGAAAACATTTCAAGATTTCTCTCCATATAGTGGACTTCTATGGTGCCCCTGAGTTTGAACTTACAAAATGTAGTTTCAAATCAGTTACAAAGGGCTCAAAACAATCCCGGACGAGGAAGAAGGGTCCTGTCTATTGAAACATCTGTTATTTTCTATACTGTTAACCTCAAATGCTTGTTAAATGCTCAAATGCCATGACAGTTAGGGCGTGTCGAAAAACTCCCATCTCATTTTCTCCTCCAACTTCAAAATTATCCTACATCGCTGTTTTACATTTTTTGTAAAGGCTGTTTGAGCTTTTTTGCACGTTCACTTTGTAAACACTGGGTCGGTACTTCTGCACACAGCTAGACAAGATGAACATTTGAGGTTAAACAGTATATAAATTGTCAATTTTTTTTTTTTAGAAAATAAACAATCGTTTCACTAGATAAGACCCTTCTTCCTCGGCTGGGATTTTTTTTAGAGTAGATTTTCCCACCAGTTAATCAATGTGTGACAACACCGCTAATACTGGTATCACCGTGAGGGGTGGTCGTTTGAGTTTTACTTTCACTTTAAAATTAGCAGCAATTCAGCATCTAGCAACTGTTTGTTATTAGTTAATTTGACGAAAAACGCTTTAAATTAGCGACAATTCGGCGTGAAGCAGTTGTTTCCTTTTCCTTACTTTCCTCAGCTATTAAATAGCTTGTAAAAGCGTTAAGATTAAGAACTACACTTTCATTCCGGCGTAATAGTCAAGGAAGTTTGCTGCCGAAACAGGTGCAGTAATATCACACAGCACATGTACAAATGCTAACCCAGCTGGGAACTAATTTCAGGTGCTGCGTGATATTACTCCGCCTGCTGCGTCCATATTACGGCAGCAAACTTCCCTGACTATTACGCCGGAATGGGAGTGTAGTTCCTAATCTTATCGGCCTAGAAAATCACAGCTTTACATTTTCTGCTGGTATTAGTACATGATATAACTACAGAAGAGTCAAGTTTTGAATAGAAAAAATATCGAAACTCGTTGGTCATTTTTGAACGCGATGCTACTGGTCTAATAGGATTCAATGATCTATGCTAAGCTATGCTAAAAGTGATATCGCCAGAACAGGAGAACGGCTGAATGGATTTCAAAACGGTAAAACTCAACTTATTAACTCGGGGGGAGTTAGAGAATGAGCCTATTTCCAAAAAAAAGTGGATTGTTCCTTTAAGACGTCTCAATATCTCCCTTGCAGTGCACATGTGCCGACTGAAGAAGGTAAATATTAGTCCCAGTCGCTACGAGGGCTGTTCTATATCTTTCAAGCTATATACATGGCAGGTTTTGTTATGTCTACATCATATTTAAACACCGCGTTTGTCTGTTCACCTCAGAAAACCTCTGAATGAACTCAACGGTTTGTGTCGCAGAGAGCTTTCTAGGATGAGACGGAGCCGAGCGGTAGCGCTCGAATGTGAAGTTTTGGGAGAAGGTGTTGCTCTGCCCCATGCAGACTTCCCCACCCCACCGTGGGGCTGGCAGGGCTTTAAAAGGCAGCATTGTCCATATCCCGCCACCCCCTCGCTCTCTCCCCTGTAGAGTAAACACAGGCCGCAGCAGCTGAAGGAGAGCGTTTGGAACCGGACGCTGGCTTCCACATGGTGCGCCGCTGAATGAAATGTTTGTGCCTCCGCTGTGACCCCGGCGGCCAGAGGCCTCAACGTCCCGGACCCCTTCGCCCTCTTCGCCCCCCTGTGGAAGTCACCAAATCTTCCATTTCCTGGGTAGGGGCGATGTGGGCAAAGAATGGGGTCAGGATAAGACAGGGTCAACGGGAGGGTATGGGTTTCATCGGCTCTGTGAGGTCAAAGCTCTGAGCTGATCCTAATTAACCCGAGATTTCAGAGCGTCACGGGTCACGACATGCTCAGCGTGATCTATTTCTGCTTTCAGGACATGGCGAATGATCGTTTTTGTGAGTTGAGAGCACATGAACGCTACTACAACTAAATTACAGGTGGGACGTTTTAGGTCAGAAGGTTTATTTGTGAATGTTCAGTTCATCTTAGTGTTATTATTGATAGGTGCAACTACAGAAAAATAGTTTTGTTAAATAAAAATAAAATAGAATAAAAGATGAAAAACTTAGAGTTAAACATCTAAAATTAGAACTTTTGCCTTGGCAACTAAATTAAGTAAGTCTAAAATTATTCAAACTTAAACATGAATAATTAAAGTTAAATACAAATATTTAAAAAAAAAAATTGTTAGTTGAAGAACTCAAATCAAATTTAGAAACTAACTAAAATAAGTTTAAGTACTAAAATTATTAAAACTAAGAAATTACACTTAAATAGAAATATTAAAAACAAAATGATCTTTAACAGATCTTAAGATGAATCTTTGTTGTTTATACTTTTACAAACAATATTGTGATGTCAAGATTCTCTTTAGCAGATCTCAAAATGAAAATTAGAAAATACCTAAAGTTTAAGTTCTAAAATGACTAAAACTAAGACAATAAAAAAAATGTACGTTCTTTAGCAGATCCAAAAAATTAATATTTGACTTTTGTACTTTTACTTATAATATTGTAATGTCTAAATTCTCTTGTAGCATTTAAAACTATTGGTTTGATTTAATTTTATTCATTTAAAATAACTGTATTTATTTTTTAACACTAAAGATGATAGAATTTTAAAATTAGAAAAGACAAATATTTTGAAAAAAATAATAAAAATGACAAAAATTTAAACTAAATAAATACTAAAAACAAAATTTAGCATATCTCAATATAAATATTTGTCTTTTATACTTTTACTTATAATATTGTGATGTCTAAATTTTATTGTAGCATTTAAAACTATTAGTTTGATTTAATTTAGTAATTAAAAATCTCTTTATTTTTAAAAACTAAATAATACATATTCTAAATTCTTTTGTACCTAAACTATTGGTTTAATTTAATTTTATAAAAAAATATGTTATTATTTTTTTAACAAAATGCATAACAAATTTACTAAAACTTAAACATAAATTATAAATAGAAATAGTACAAAAAAGTAATGAAAAACAAATATTACTTGGGGAAAAAAACGTAACTGAAAAATAGAAATGTTTTCTTGACAGCTAGCTGAGTACTAACTAAAGTACTAAAATTAAAACTTACATTTAAATAAACCTAAATAGAAATATTAAAGAAAATTATCATTAGTAGATCTGAAAATGAGCATTTGTCTTTTATACTTTTACTTGTAATGTTGTGATGTCTAGATTCTGTAGCATTTAAAACTATTGGGTTTGACTTAATTGTAATAATTTTAATTAAAAAATAATTTTATTAATTTATTAATTTTTTTAACACAAAATATTATAGAATTTTATATTTAGAAAATAATAACTAGTAAAAATTACGAAAACATTACAAAATTACAAAATTTTAAATTTTAAAAAATATATATATATTACTTGGGGAAAAAAACTTGACTGAAAAATATAAATGTTTCCTTGCCAACTATGTAAGTTTATTACTAAAATTCAATCTTAATTATAAATTAAACCTAAATTAGCTTTTTTTTTTTTTTTTTTTTTAAATACCTAAAAAAGACAAATGCTCATGAAAGTTGGTAAAACTGTAAAATATTAAATTAAAAGCTAATTCCAAATATTAATAAATACTGTAACAGTATATAAATAATACTAAAATAACACTGATTTAGCTCGTTATGCATTGTGATCCAGTGATGAGATGATAAGCTGATGTAACCGAACTACATTTCCCATCATTCTCAGCGGCTGCAAAATGTGGCTGAAATAATAATGCACCACTTGTGCACTAAATGCTCATCCTTAGCTTTTTGTTGCTAAAAAAGCTTAGAAAAAAAATCTGCACATCATGTTGTAATTGCAATTTTGAACTTGTAAGTTTGAGCTTCCCAGGAGGACTTAAGTCTGGGTGATGGCTGCTGGTGTGCGATTGTGTGTTTTATGAGCCAGCTGTTGGGTGTGAGTGTGAAGCGCATGTGTTTTCGAGTGTGAGTTCCTTTGTACTGAACTGAGGGTGTAACTCTATATTCCCAGCGCTCTGGCCCTGGGAGGTCGTCTGCAGGAGAGCTCTTTACCCCTACAAACACACAAACCAGATTGGACTCATATCCCGACATCCAAAAACCTCCACCGAGGCCGCTAACAGCACAAATACATGTCGAAACGTGTTTGAGATGTGTTCGCTCATCACTGCCACACCAATATAGAAAGGAAAACGGACCTGCAGGTGTTCAAGGACCACGGTTCACCCTTCCTCAGGGTTTAAGGAAAGAAAACACTGACCTTTGTGTTATTAAGTTGGCTTTTCTTTGAAATGCCATTTAAACTTAATATTCTTCTTCTTCTGAGACAAACATTTCTGACTGCTCTTCCTCCTAGAGCTTTAACTTTACAACCACCAAACTCAGCACAGATCTTCAGACTGATCTGACTTCAGTTGCTATATCTTTTCTAACTGATCGGACTTACGTTTTTGCTCAAAATAACGAATAAAACTGGGGAAAATCCCATAGACTTACATTGACGGAATGTTCAAATGAGCCAATATTATTCATTAGTATTTATATACTGTTATAGCATTTATTAATATTTTAAATTTTTTATTAAAGTTTTTATTTTAATTTTAGTAACTTTTAATGCTTTTGTCATTTTTATTAGGTATTTTTTAATATTTCTATTTAATTTCTATTACATTTTTTAAGTAATTTTAGTTTTCATTATTTTTTTCTATATATAATTTATATTTTTGTTTAGTTTTTGTCATTTTTATTTGTTTTTTTAAATATGTCTGTTTTCTAAATATGAAATTCTATAATATATTGTGTTAAAAAAATAATAAAATGTTTTTTAATTAATAAAATCAAATCAAATCAATAGTTTTAATTGCTACACGAGAAACTAGACATCACGATATTATAAGTAAAAGTATAAAAGATAAATATTTTTTCAGATATATTAAAAATATATATTTTGTATATATATAAATGTTTCTGTTTCTGTTTAATTTATATTTACGTTTAAATTTTAGTACTTTAGTACTTAATTAGTTGCCAGTTGTTGTTATTTTTTCAAGTAATATTTAAGTTTCATTCGTTTTTTTTTTTTTATTTCTATTTATAATTTAGATTTAGGTTTAAGCTTTAGTTTTTTTGTGTTTTTGTAATTTGTATTATTTTTAAAAAATATTTATATTTTCTAATTTTGAAATTCTATAAGATTTTTTGTTAAAAAATAAATAAATAAAGATTTCTAAATAATAAAATTAAATCAAACCAGACATCACAATATTATAAGTAAAAGTATAAAAGACAAATTAATTTTCAGATCTACTAAAGATAATTTATTCTATTTAGGTTTAATATATTTAAGTCTTAGTTGTAGTAATTCTATGTGTTTTTGTAATTTTTATTATTTTCACATTTTTAAATTCTATAATATTTTGCGTGAAAATATGTTTTAATTACTAGAATTAAATCAAAATAATTTTCTACAATAGAATTTAGACATCACAATATTATAAGTAAAAGTATAAAAGATAAATATTTTTTCAGATCTATTGGAAATATATATTTTTAAATGTTTCTATTTATGTTTAATTTATATTTACGTTTAAATTTTAGTACTTTAGTACTTAATTAGTTGCCAGGTAAACAAGGAAACTATTTTTAAGTTGTTGTTTTTTTCAAGTAATATTTACGTTTCATTACTTTTTTTATTATTTCTATTTATAATTTAGATTTAGGTTCAAGCTTTAGTTTTGTTGTTTTTTTGTAATTTGCATTATTTTTTAAAATAATTTTGAAATTCTATAAGATTTTGTGTTAAAAAAATTAATAAAATGATTTCTAAATAATAAAATTAAATCAAACCAGACATCACGATATTATAAGTAAAAGTATAAAAGACAAATAAATTTTCAGATCTACTAAAGATAATTTATTATTTCTATTTAGGTTTAAATTTATATTTAAATCTTAGTTGTAGTAATTCTATGTGTTTTTGTAATTTTTATTATTTTCACATTTTTAAATTCTATAATATTTTGTGTGAAAATATGTTTTAATTACTAGAATTAAATCAAAATAATAGTTTTAAATGCTACAATAGAATTTAGACATCACAATATTATAAGTAAAAGTATAAAAGGCAAATATTTTTAGATCTACTAAAGATAATTGTTTATTATTTCTATTTAGGTTTAATTTATATTTAAGTGTACGTTTTAGTAATTTTAATGTGTTTTTGTCAATTTTATTATTATTTTTTTAAATATTTACATTTTCTATTTTTAAAATTCTATGATATTTTGTATTAAACAAATAAATACAATCATTTTTATTTAATCCAATATCATTTGTATGCTTTAGTACAGTCAGATTGGTAATAGGACAAAATATATGGGCCATACTGCAGAATTGGTCTAAAGTCAGAGTTGGAAACATCTTGTAAAAAAAAAAATTGGATTTATGCAAATTGATTTTCTATCATCAAGTTCATTCTCATATTGTGTTTTCAGAACGTTTTGGAATCTCTCCCCAAATTTGTCACTACCAAATCACAGTAATAATAATTTAATTAGAAGGGTTATATTGACCTATTAGATCCACATTGTAAATATATATGTTATTAATAACAATTAAATCTTTAACAATATTTCAAGTGTGATTTATGAGTTTTGTTGACTTTTGAATCAATTTATCTTTGTAAAAGGCAAGAAGTTGATCATACTGATTTCAAAGTTAAGGATGCATTAGTTTGAATATACACTGAACCAAAACTATCATAAGATCTTCGTTGATAATTTAGTATACTTTATTTTTGACAAAACATGCCATGTTTTGGCAGTGACTGCACATTTTCGGTAGTGAAAGTAATGCTTTGGAAGCGACCACATCACATTACAAAAGTTTAACTTGCATACTAAAACAAAACATACTAAAATACTAAAAATATTTTAGTTTATTTCCCTCAAATATGATGATTATGTGTAACCTTTGGTCACTACTGAAACAATACTGACATATTTTGGTTATGACTGTTTCGTTTGTGACAATTTTATAGGATAACGCTCGAAAAACAAAGATGTCGCTACTGAAACGCCACCAAATGGTTTGGTCAAGACTGTTTCAAGCTTAATAATATTTTAAATATTATTGAGGGTTTCAATAGAAGATAATAGCTTTTTTTTTTTTTTTTCCACAATATTTTTATTTTATTTTCATTTTTAAACACTTTGAAATACAGCCATTTACAATCGTACATTTTTCCAGATACCATACAACCACAAGATTGCTGCATTTACTCTAGAGGAATAAATAAAAATAAAAATATATAAAAAACAAAACAAAAACACAACAACACTGAACAAGAATGTTACCCTGTTTTAGCCCATGGTAATCTATTCAAAGTTGGCCTTTATAATCATACTGAGTACTAAATTAAAAAAAAAAAAAAATGTTAAAGATTTTATCAATCTATGAGGTCGGAACTGCTTTTGTCCATAAAGATTAGTCATCCACTTCTTCATCCGTTAAATCCAAATCTTTAATATAATTAATGAAAGGACTCCATATGCTTTCAAATACATACTGTTTGGCCTTTAATATGTATGTTATCTTTTCTAATGGAAGGCTCGACAACATCTGTCTTATCCACTGATTAGTACTTGGTCTGTGCATCTTAGTCCATAATAGAGCTATACATTTTTTGGCATAAAGCACACTGAGGTCTATAAATGCTTGTTCACTTCTACTATAATTATGTTTCTCTGGGTATAATCCCAGCAGAAAAAGCTTAGGGTCCAGTAAAATTTGTTTTGAAATGATCTTTTCAATTATGACTTTTACCTCTTCCCAAAATAATTGAATATTTCTGCATTGCCAAATACAGTGAAACAAACTTCCTCTAACCTCCATACATTTTGTGCATGTGTCTGGTATGTCTTTATTATATCTGTTTAATTGAACCGGTGTTACATACATTCGCATTATCCATTTATACTGTATAAATTTAAGCCGTGTATTTATAGACATTGTGTGAGCTTTAGTACAAGCTCCTTTCCAATCTTCATCTGAAACTTCTAATTGCAAATCTTCCTTCCATGCATTCAACTTATATTGTGAATTCTCAGGTGAGTTAGCTGTTAGCAATTCATAAAATTCAGATATAATACCTTTTCTCAGATTATCCTTTATCATAATTTTTTCTAAAGATGAAAGTGGAGGCCTACTGAGAGCATTATCTTGACTTACTTTAACAAAGCTTCTCAGCTGGAGGTATTTGAAAAAATGCTTCCTGTTAAGACTGAATTTAAACCTCAACTCCTCAAAAGACATCATAATATCAGAGTCTGTCAAATAGAGATCTTGAATCGTTTTAAGTCCCTTCGATTCCCACAATTTGAATGTTGCATCTGCTCTTCCTGGTACAAAGAACTGATTCCCCCATATTGGACTATATTGAGATAATGAATGAGAATCTTTTAAATAATTTTGTACATCATACCATATCTTTAACATATTCCTTACAATTGGATTTTTGGTTCTTTTCCGTAATTTTTTTGCTGTGTCCGAATATATATATGAGGGAAGAGGTAGGGCTAGATTATGAGATTCCATTTCTATCCAATGCGGAGACTCATTTTTTGAAAAATAGAACATAATAGACCTCAGCTGTGCAGCCCAGTAGTACCACAATATGTTTGGACATTTTAAACCTCCTCTGTCAAATGGTAAATACAACAAAGATAAACGAAGTCTTGCCTTCCTATTGTTCCATATAAATCTGACAAACATGGTTTTGATTTTTGAGAACAAATCTGAAGGTGGCGGTAACGGAATATTTTGAAATAAATAAAGTAGTTTGGGTAGTATGTTCATTTTTAAAATATTAATTCTCCCAATTACAGATATTGGTAGTGACATCCATCTATCCATTGAGTCATTAATTTCTTCCATTAAAGGTTCATAGTTGGCATCAACAATGTTTTCCAATCTTGGCAAAATCTGTACCCCCAAGTATTTAAACTGCTCAACAACATTAAACTGAATTACCTCTAAAATTGGATTTCTTCTTTCATTTGAATTTAGCAATAATATAGAAGATTTTATGTTGTTTACCCTATAACCAGAGATATCACCAAATGTTTTAATTAGCTGCAACACAGCTGGAACTGATTTACTTAATTTTGACATGAATAGAATGACATCGTCAGCATACAAGGATATTCTGTGTTCTGTCTGTCCTATTGTTATTCCACAAAATTGCTGATTTGAACGTATTCCAATTGCAAAAGGTTCAATTGCTAGCGTAAACAACAGAGGAGAGAGTGGGCAACCCTGTCGGCATCCTTTATTAATTTTTATTGGTTTTGAAATATTTCTATTAGTCATGATTTCTGCAGTTGAATTTTTGTATATTACTTTAACCCATTTTATGAAGTTATCTCCAATTCCAAATCTTTCTAAAACACTGAATAGATAAGGCCATTCGACCCTATCAAAGGCCTTTTCGGCATCTAATGATAGTAGTGCTGTATCTGACATTTCTTTATTAGTGTGAATAATGTTTAACACCCTTCTTACATTATGGAATCCCTGTCTTCCCATTATAAATCCATTTTGATCTTTATTAATAATGTTTGGCAATAATTTTTGTAACCTTTTTGCCAAAAGTTTACATATAATCTTGAGATCAGAATTTAACAAACTTATGGGTCTCGTATTTTCACATTTGTTAGGAGGTTTACCTGGTTTTGGCAATAAGATAATTAGAGCACCATTCATAGAGGGTGGGAAACTACCTTTCTGAAATGCCTCCAGAAACATTTCCAGAAGTGGAGTTAGCAGTTTATTTTTAAATTTTTTATACACATCTATTGGGAGACCATCTGGACCTGCTCTTTTTCCTGACTTCATACTATAGATAATAGCTTTTTAAATGTGTTTTTTGGTTGTTGGGATAGCAGCTTGCACCAATTCTATACAATGGCCCATAACAGTAAACACTATAATATAACATACAGAATAAGCTATTTGAACCGTGTAAATAATTCAAATGTGTTTAAGAAAGACCTCTTCCCAGCAACCGAATTACTATATGTGTAATTTAGTGGAAAAGTGTCTGGATTTGATCTGTATTCATAAGGCTACCCACACACTAATTCCATGTCTGCATTGGCATTAGTACCGCTGCATTTTGGCCGGATTTAATGAGCATGTGGCCAGCTGGTTGAAACGCTGGTTGTAAACGCAGGCGGTCAGCTGGTCATGTTTTTTAGTCAACCGTATGTGTCCACAATCATGAGTTTTCATGAGAGACCACCTGCAGCTGATGAAACCTGCTGAAATTCTACACCACTGCTAAAAAAAACACACTCTTCCTCAGAAAAAAAGATGTCCTGCACCTGAAGGGCTGTGTCTGGACCTGCTAGATGGTCTGGCTTGGGGGTTTAGTGTGGCCGCAAATGGCTCAAACGAACTGTCATTTGTTTTTGCTGATTTTTAGATTGTGAGGCTAAATATAATATATTATTTATAATAGCAAATGTCTATATTCTTAAAAACACCTTACAATCTGATGCCAAGGGAGACTTCTGCGTGATGTGTTTTTACATTTTTAATTATTTTTTTTCATGAACTACTCTTTGAGTCTTAAAAATCTTAAAAAATTAAAAACAGTCTGCATTTGACAATTTGTAGGATTGTGTCTCATCTCATAACTACAGCTGCAAAACGATTAGTCGCGAATAATCGATTCAGAATAGAAGTTTATGTTTACATACTATATGTTTGTGTACTTTGTGTATTTATTACGTATATATAAATACACACACACATACATGTATATATTAAGGAAAAATATGTTTGATTTATATGTAAAATATTTATATTTATATATAATATAAATTATATACAAGTAATTGCATACAAATACACATATATATTTTTAAATATACATACATTACCAGTCAAAAGTTTGGACACACTTGACTTTTTTTATTTATTTTTTTTTTAGTCAAAAAGTAATACAATATATGTGACCCTGGACCACAAAACCAGTCTTAAGTCGCTGGGGTATGTTTGTAGCAATAGCCAAAAATACATTGTATGGGTCAAAATTATTGATTTTTCTTTTATGCCAAAAATCATTAGGATATTAAGTAAAGATCATGTTCCATGAAGATTTTTTGTAAAATTCCTACTATAAATATATCAAAATTTTATTTTTGATTAATAATATGCAGTATTAAGAACCTAATTTGGACAACTTTAAAGGTGATTTTCTCAGCATTTTGATTTTTTTGCACCCTCAGATTCCAGATTTTCAAATAGATGTATCTCGGTCAAATATTGTCCTATCCTAACAAACCTTATATAAATAGAAAGCTTATTTATTGAGCTTTCATATGATGTATTACGGAGCCCCTAAGGGGACGTGGAGCAAAAATTAAATAAAGTTTAGTTTCGCGTGCTCACGTGAAACTATGGCGTGCGCACGTGAAACTTTCTCTATAGTTTCGCATGCGCACGTGAAACTATCGCGTGCGCACGTGAAACTATGGCGTGCGCACGTGAAACTTTCTCTATAGTTTCGCATGCGCACGTGAAACTATCGCGTGCGCACGTGAAACTATGGCGTGCGCACGTGAAACTTTCTCTATAGTTTCGCATGCGCACGTGAAACTATCGCGTGCGCACGTGAAACTATGGCGTGCGCACGTGAAACTTTCTCTATAGTTTCGCATGCGCACGTGAAACTATGGCGTGCGCACGTGAAACTTTCTCTATAGTTTCGCATGCGCACGTGAAACTATCGCGTGCGCACGTGAAACTATGGCGTGCGCACGTGAAACTTTCTCTATAGTTTCGCATGCGCACGTGAAACTATGGCGTGCGCACGTGAAACTTTCTCTATAGTTTCGCATGCGCACGTGAAACTATCGCGTGCGCACGTGAAACTATGGCGTGCGCACGTGAAACTTTCTCTATAGTTTCGCATGCGCACGTGAAACTATCGCGTGCGCACGTGAAACTATGGCGTGCGCACGTGAAACTTTCTCTATAGTTTCGCATGCGCACGTGAAACTATGGCGTGCGCACGTGAAACTTTCTCTATAGTTTCGCATGCGCACGTGAAACTATCGCGTGCGCACGTGAAACTATGGCGTGCGCACGTGAAACTTTCTCTATAGTTTCGCATGCGCACGTGAAACTTTCTCTATAGTTTCGCATGCGCACGTGAAACTATCGCGTGCGCACGTGAAACTATGGCGTGCGCACGTGAAACTTTCTCTATAGTTTCGCATGCGCACGTGAAACTATCGCGTGCGCACGTGAAACTATGGCGTGCGCACGTGAAACTTTCTCTATAGTTTCGCATGCGCACGTGAAACTATCGCGTGCGCACGTGAAACTATGGCGTGCGCACGTGAAACTTTCTCTATAGTTTCGCATGCGCACGTGAAACTATGGCGTGCGCACGTGAAACTTATAGTTTCACGTGAGCACGTGAAACTATCGCGTGCGCACGTGAAACTATCGCGTGCGCACGTGAAAGTTTCACGTGAGCACATGAAACTAAACTTAAAAAAAAATTCTGTACATGAAGGTTTTCGCGTGAGCACATGAAAGTTTCAAGTGAGCACATGAAACTAAACTTTAGATTTTTTTTACTCTGACGTCCCCTTAGGGGCTCCGTAGATGTATATATCTCAGTTTTGTAAAATTTAACCTTATGACTGGTTTTGTGGTCCAGGGTCACATATTTGTTATTCTATTTTATTTTATTTGTAGTCAAATATTGATTATTTAAAAAAAAAACAATACAATATATTTTTCTTTTCTTTTTTTTTCTTTTCATTTGATTTGATTTTTAAATACAAACTGTGCCAAGGAATGATTCTGAGTTAGTTTTTTTCCATGGGAAAAAAATTCTTAACTTCAGTTTTTCTTAAAAACAAACTGAGAATCATTCCTTGGCATAATTTTTATTGGACATTAAACTAAAATAAAATTTTAAAAAATAAATAAATAAATAATATAAAATAAAAAATATATTTTATAGTTTTTTAAATAATTAATATTTGACTAAAAAGTAAAAAAAAAAAAACATTAAGTCCAAACTTTTGACTGGTAGTGTATTTATAATGTGTGTGTATTTATATATACATAATAAATATACACAGAATACACATATTTAGTATGAAAACATAAATTTTTATTTTGAATCAATTAATCGCGACTAATCGTTTTGCAGCTCTACTCGTAACTGAATACAATGCACCACTTTTAATGTACAAAAGTGCAAAACAGATTTGAGAGACACTTTGGACACTAAAGTTTATCAGTTAATGACAACCTGGGACTTTATTTTGCTTTTTGTCCTTTTAAGATGCTTAACTTCACTTGGCCACTACATACTTTAGATATATGGGGGGAAAGAAGATCTTTTAACATTCAAAATTTCTTCTTTTGTGTTCCACAGATTAAATGTAAAACACTTTTGGACAGACAGGAGGGTGAGTAAATTTACTTTTGAACTACTTAAAAATAATAATCTTCCAAAACCTTCCGGTTCATTCACTATAGAGAAAACGAGAAGAATAACAACGTGCAGTAAAAGGTACAAACCAGTGTGTTCGTAATTAAGACATTAAAATAATATGGTAAGACACAACAATTTGCAATATCAAGCAGCAAAACAAGCTGTTTTGTACAGTTAATATAGCTGGACGCTGAAAAGCAGACCCATCAAATTTACAAATGGCACCCGCTCTTACGGGAAAAATAAGGTGGATAGGAGAAACTTCAAATACATTGATCCTTTAAAACACTCTCTGTATCTGAGCATCTGAGTATCTTTTCCGCTAATGCACAATACCAAGAACCTATAATGTATACTAAATAATGTATTGCTATGTTTTTTCATCTCTGTAGCAACTCAAGAACCCTATACAGAAAAATATGGCTTAGGAAACTCTGCATCTTAAAAGGTTCTAATTATGACTGACCATTCCAATAGAATTGATGTGTATTTAAAAAAAAAAAAAAATTCCAAAGAACTTTGTTTTGGTGCTTTAAACCATCCAGAAACCAGACATTGATCTGAAGAACCTTTAATGAACCATAAGAGTCATATAAAGGTTTAGTTCACTTCCCGAACAAACATTTCCTGATAATTTACTCACCCCCTTGTCTTCCAAGATGTTAATGTTTCTCTTTCTTCAGTCAGAAAGAAATTTTCTTTATTTTTGAGAAAAGCGTCTTGTCTTGCTCTGCCTGAACACTGTTTTTTCCTGTTCAAGACAGTTAGTGTATGTCCAAAATCTCCCATCTCATTTTCTCCCTCAACCTGGTCTGTGCAATTAATCGAAATTCAGTTTCGATTTCGGCTTCGAGCGATTATGAAAATACAACAATCAAGATAAAACGATTATCGCTCCCGATTCTGCCCCCCTTGTGCACTTTTGCTCATCTATAAAAGCCCAATTTCACATGCAAATCAGTAAAATCATGTAACGTGACTTGCATAAAATGGGACGTGCTTGACTTATTATGTTTATTTGATGTCATGTTTTTAAAAGCGCGAAAGAGAATTTGCGCTAAATGATCTCAGCCGAGGAAGAAGGGTCTTATCTAACGAAACAATCGGTTATTTTCTAAAAACATTTACAATTTAGATACTTTTTAATCTCTACACAGAGTACACACAGAGCTAGACAAGATGAGCATTTGAGGTTAAAAAAGTACATAAATTGTAATTTTTTTTTTAAGAAAATGACAGATGGTTTTGCTAGATAAGACCCTTCTTTCCTCGGCTGTGATCGTTTAGAGCCCTTTGAAGCTGCATTTTGGAAGTTCAAACTCTGGGGCACCATAGAAGTCCATTATATGGAGAGAAATCCTGAAATGTTTTACTCAAAAAACATAATTTCCTTACGACTGAAGAAAGAAAGTATTGAACGTCTTGGATGACAAGGGGGTGAGTACATGATCTGTAAATAAAAAAAGTAAACTACTCCTTTAATGTAATCAAACAACAAAAGACAAAGACAAAATCCCTCACAGACCTTGACAGAGGGACTTTTGTAGTTTTAATTAAAAAAAAACACAGCATGTTTATTTCTTACAGTGAAGACTATGCTGTTTTATTTCACATTCAATTAATTACATAAAAAAAACTTTTTTTTATTCTATTGCTATCTTTACATTAATCAATCATATAAAGTTCCGGACCCACTCATAATCGTGTTAAATAATCGTGATTGCAGTATTGACCAAAATAATTGATGATTATAATAATGATTTTTGCCATAATCGAGCAGCCCTGTCCTCAACTTCAAAATCATCCTACGTCGCTGTTTTACGTTTTTTTGTTAAGGGTGTTTGATCTTCTCTGCATGTTTACTTTGCAAACACTGGGTCGGTACTTCTGCAGCGATGTAGGATGGTATTGAAATGATTTTTGAAGTTGAGAGAGAAAATTAGATGTTTTTCGAAATACCTTAACTGTTTTGAACAGGAAAAAACTGAGTATAGGCAGAGCAGGAAATGACAAGCGTTTGAGGTTAAAGAGTATATTAATTGTTGTTGTTTTTTTTTAAATAACCAACCGTTTCGCTAGATAAGGCCCTTCTTCCTCGGCTGTTTACAGTCGTATTTGGGATTGTTTAAAACCGGATTTAAACTGCATTTTGGAAGTTCAATCTCAGGGCATCATAAAAGTCCACTATATTTTCCTCAAAAAACAATGTCTTTATGACTGAAGAAACAAAGACATGAACATCTTGGATGACAAGGGGGTGAGTAAATCATCTGAAAAATGTTCTGGAAGTGAACTAATCCTTTAAGAACCTCATACAGCCAAAAGGTGTTGCGAAGAACCCTTGAGGAGCCTTTAGGAGGTTTCATGGTTTTAACCATATTTCTCTCTCTCCTTTCCTGACCTTCTCTGAGGTAGACTGACCCCACCTCTCCTGACGCACATACACCCAAACCATAGTACGCGTCCACCCCTCCTCCCCTGGCACGCACACATGACACACATGATTTTTTCCTGCCGCCCCTCCACCTTCAGCCCAGCCGCCTTCTCAGACAGGAAACCTCAGTTTCCACTCCGCCTCCACAGGGCCCCTCTCTCGCTTTCCTTTCTCTCCCTCCATCTCCCTGCTTGGAGTTTCTTCTCCCACCCCTGCTGTTTTCCCATCATCTCTCTCCCTCCCTGAAAGTGTTTCTTTCTCCGTACAGTTCACAGGGTGCACAAGCGGATGGCCCCTTTCTCTCCCCACCTCCTTATTTTCGCGAAACACGGCAATCGATCTGTTTCCCTCAAAGGGGCTCCCGCTAATGGAGCCTGAAATCTGTTGTGTGTGCCACTTTTTTTTTTCGCTCCAAGCCCTCCTCGGTGTCTTCATGTAAAAAATGCTTTGAGAAACTTACACAACGTTATGTAATTACCCAAAACTGAGCGGGAGGGAGAAACCGAGAATGGATGAAGGAAGGAAAAATGGTGAGGAGAGAGCCACATAAATCGTGGAAGGATCTGAGGCAAGCGTCAGCGGGGGCTACATGCGGAGCGCTGCCAAGCAGTGAAAAGTGGTCCAATTTCTAAAAAAGTGTGAGAGAAAGGGAAAAAAGGAGGAGAGGAGAAGGCGAAAAAAAGATGCAAAACAGAACGAAATGCTCTGTTCTTAAACCTAGCGAGCTGCCTTGCTGTCTATTCTCTACACAAGCAGCTGCCTTCTAAGAAAGCATCCTTAGTGAAGCAGAATATCATTAAAAAAATTATAAAGAACACAGCCAACTACTCTAAATAGTGCTCTTCAGGCAAAGTACTCAAAAGAGGACTTTTGATTCCAGTAGTTTATTGTTAGCATGCTTGTATGCTAAAGATTTGGTACTTTAAAAATTAATAATACCAGCTTTAACAAGGCTAAAGTGACGCAAAATAATATAAATGGCTGATTAAGAACATGGGAAGCAACTCTATATAATGCTCCTTATTCAAAGTACTCAAGAGATTCGATTTGAGTTAAATGTTAGCATGTATTACCACATGATTAGCTAAGCTAACCATGTGGTAATATAAGATGTAACAAGAACAGCTTTGACAAGGCTAAAGTGACACAAAATAATATAAATGGCTGATTAACAATATGTGAAGCGACTCTAAGTAATGCTTCTCATACAACGTACTCAAGAGGTTCGATTTAGTTTATTCCAATTGAGTTAAATGTTGGCATGTTGCTAAGCTAGCCATGCGGTACTCTAAAATACATTAAAAAGACCAGCTTTAAGTAACAAAAATATAACTGATTAAGAACAAGGGAAGCAACTCTTCTTAGAAGCAATAATGCAAGCAATAATGCTTCTTACGCAAAGTACTCACGAGGCACAGTTTACAATTGATTAAGTTAAATGTTGCTAAGCTAACTGTGTGGTACTACAAGATATAAAAAAGAACAGCTTTTTTAGGCTAAAGTGAAGCAACATATCATAAATAACTGATTAAGAACATGGGAAGCAACTAAATGTTTATTATGCAAAAGTACTCACGAGGCACAATTTACAATTTATTCAGGTAACTGTTAGCATGTTGCTAAGCTAACCATGCGGTACTTAAAATATATAAAAAGACCAGATTTAAGTGAAAAGAAAATATAATAACTAACTGATTAAGAACATGGGAAGCAACTCTAAGTGTTTCTTACGCAAAGTATTCACTAGGCACAACTTACAATTTATTCAGGTAACTGTTAGCATGTTGCTAAGCTAACTGTGTGGTACTATAAGATATAACAAAAAGAACAGCTTTAACCAGG
Source organism: Garra rufa (assembly GCF_049309525.1). Taxonomy (NCBI): domain Eukaryota; kingdom Metazoa; phylum Chordata; class Actinopteri; order Cypriniformes; family Cyprinidae; genus Garra; species Garra rufa. Next base: position 20,917,985 of record NC_133361.1, read on the forward strand.
ATAAAGTAAAACAAAATATCATAAATGACTGATTAAGAACATATGAAGCAACTCTATATAATGTTCCTCATACAAAGTACTCAAGAGATTGGATTTACAGTTGATTCCAATTGAGTTAAATGTTAGCATGTTGCTAAGCTAACTATGCGGTACTTAAAATATATAAAAAGACCAGCTTTTAGTGAAGAGAAAATATAATAACTTACTGATTTAGAACATTGGAAGCAACTCCATATGTTTCTTATGCAAAGTACTCACAAGGCACAATTTACAATTGATTCAGTTGAATATTAGCATGTTGTTAAGCTAACCATGCAGTACTTTAAAATACATAAAAAGACCAGCTTTAAGTAAGGAAAATATAAAGAACTGATTTAGAACAAGGGAAGCAACTATAAATAGTGATTCTTATGCAAAGTACTCACAATGCACAATTTAAATGTTAGCATGTTGCTAAGCTAACCATGCAGTACTCTGCTAAGAAGTAAACAAGACCAGCTTTAAGCAGGCTAAAGTGATGCAAAATATCATAAATAACTGATTAAGAACATGGGAAGCAACTCTAAATATTGTTTATGCAAAGTACTCATGACTAAATTACAATAGATTCAGTTAAATGTTAGCATGTTGCTAAGCTAACCATGCGGCACTCTGCAAAAAAGTAAAACAAGAACGGCTTTAACCAGGATAAAGTGGTAGTCATTCAAGATGGCCAATCTGGTTTTCAGCTGGTTCAACTGATCTCCCAGTCTGACCAGCTAACAATCCTTATAAAAATTAACCATGGTTTTATTATAGTAAAAATACAATGGTTAAACTATGTTTAGTGTAGCAAAACCATGGTTGTTTTGTGTTTACTATAGTTTTACTATAGTAACCATGTTTTTTTTTTTTTTTTTTTTGCAGTAAAACTATGGTTTGAAAGGAAAATTGTCAGTTTAACAATTGGAAAAGAGCTTTAGGCTGATTTTTTTTTCCACATAGATATTGGGTAAAGTAGACTTTGTTTAATAAAAATGTACTACTGTCTCAACCTAGTGTTCATATAACAGCTAAAATAGACAGGGAACATATTTACAAGCTGTGATAATTAAAAATACATATCGCACATGAATACTGAGTAAAACAATCCATTTGGAATAATCTATTATTAGCAATGAAGATTATTTAGTGTATAAACAGAGCTTACTGCAGTGCATTCTGGGATTGCAGAATTCCTACATACAAAGGATGTAAACGAATGCTGCTTTAGAATGTGTTAACATGAGCCATTTTATAAGGCAGCATTATATTACTGCCTTTATTTTAGAATAGCCCTCACATTAAGAAGCATGATGCCTTGAATGTTGTCTAAGTAGGGAGCTCACTAGGATTTGGAACGGAGTTAAACAGAACGGGAGGGAAGCAGGCGAGGTGAAGGACTGCAACAGGAAGCTTCTTGCCAGCCTACCGATGGCTCTCGGCCAGAAATCTCAGACACTAAGGAATTCCTCGCAGAGGGTTGGAAAAGAGGGAAGGAGGGAGGGAAAGACAGAGAGAACTGCATGTGGGAAGGGAGTGCGACCTAGGAAAGACCCAAAAGGACCAAAAAAGAAGCAATTAAACACCGCTTATGCCAACCAGACGATCTGCTAAATGCCACTGCGTTGCCGTTACGGTGCTGTCAGACCATTAAAAATATGAAGCTAACTGATTAAATGTCATAACAAACTAGAAAATAGCTTCATCTGACATATTTCCAGGCCAAAAGTATATGTAAATAGAACTTAGGGTAGAGGTTTGTGATTGTGAAAATGGGTGTGGCTTAACACAATCAGGTGGTTGGAGGGGAGGAGTCAAAAAAGTGGGAGGGTATTGTGACGTCATCCTAACAAATAAAAGATTGTGAATACAAAAAAGTATGAATGTTTTTTATTTTTTTTTAGTAATAGTACTTCCATTTGGTTTGGAAAAGACTCCAGTTACATTCCGCAGAAAAATAACAGCGTGCAACAACACGAGGTGAAGCTAACTGATTAAATATCATAAACTAGAAAATAGCTTCATCTGACATATTTCTAGGCCAAAAGTATATGTAAATAGAATTTAGGGCAGAGGTTTATTTTTTGTAATCGACTGGATTGTGCAAATGGGTGTGGCTTAACCATTTTCACTTAGAATCAGGTGGTTGGAGGGGAGGAGTCAAAAAAGTGGGAGGGGATTGTGACGTCATCCTAACAAATAAAAAATTGTGAATACAAAATAGTATGAATGTTTTTTATTATTTTTTTACTAATATGAACTTCCATTTGGTTTGGAAAAGACTCCAGTTACATTCCGCAGAAAAATAACAGCGTGCAACAACACGAGGGTGAGTAAATGAAAACAGAACCGTCTTTTGTTGGGCTGAACGGTTGCTTTAAAAAAGTAAACATGGTCACTTTTGATCTTTGTTTTGTTTTTTTTCCATCAGCAGACCGAACGTCACTGGAGGAACGGAGACGTGTGAGCAGAACAAGGCAGACGCTGACGGTTTTACTCTCTGTATTTATCGTTCCTGCAGTAAACAGAGCCGAGGCTGGGATTACGAAACGCAAGCTGACCTGACGTGACTCTGGGTCTGAGCTCAAAGGGTGGATGAAGGGTCACGCTTGGGGTTTTTGTGTCTGTCACAAGATACAACAGCTCTGCTACATGCTGTTCTGTATTACATTTCATTTTGTTCCCCATCAGGAACAGCCACAGATGTAAAAGAAAACACTTTGTCCTCTAAGCTCACAAAATGTTTCAAACCAGCTGTAGACTTAAAGTACTAAAAGATTCAAGAGTTTCAGAAAGTGGATGCATTTTAAAGCATGTTTATGTTGTATAAAGCAAGGTTTGATGTTTAGTACGAATTTGGTGACATTTTGGATATAAGCCGTGTGTTTGTGGAAAGTCTGATGTGTTTTCAGGGCGTTTTTCCATACATTGTGTGAGGGAATGTAGAATTAAGGAAACAGGAGGTATTGTGGGACGGCGTGGGGTTCAGCTCTTTGGCAGAAGAAACATAGACGCCTTCCAAGCAGCAGGGAACTTTTATATTAGACTCTCATAGCTGAGTTCTGATGTTTAACCCTCTCCGTACATGAGACCCTGGCCACAAAACCAGTCGAAATCGAGTTTTTTACATCATCATAGGACAATTTTTGGCCAAGATACAACTACTTGAAAATCTGGAATCTGAGGGTGCAAAAAATCTAAATATTGAGAAAATCGCCTTTAAAGTTGTCCAAATGAAGTTCTTAGCAATGCATATTACTAATTAAAAATGAAGTTTCGATATATTTATGGTAAAAATTTTTACAAAGTATCTTTATGGAACATTATCTTTACTTAATATCCTAATTATTTAAAAAATACATCTTACATCTATGAAAAACGTGTTATTATCCTGTGCTGTGTTATTATCTGGAAGCATTTTAACAACAGCAACAACAAAAAACTTAAAATCTCATTATTTATTAAGTAATGTTTGCAGTGTATTATAATAATCTGAATAATCAAAAAAAAAAAGAAGCAATTTATTACTACAGTTTCTTTTACTCTGGACGTCTTATATAAATTATTTTATTTATTTATTTTTTTATTTATTTTATTTTATGTTATTATTTAATTTTATTTGATATTTTAATTTACTATTATTATTATTACTATTTACTATTATTTAATATTATTATCTAATTTGTGCAGTGTATTATTAGAATTTGAAAAAAAAAATTGGCCATCTTATGCAACCAGAAAACATTTTTTAAATTAATTATTAATTTAATTTTATTGTATTGTATTTTTTTATTTACTTGACTACATAAGATACAAAAAAACTTAAACGCTCATTATTAAGTAATTTGTGCATTATAATAATTTGGATAATTAAATAAAAAAAGCAATTTGTTACTACAAAGTCTCCTTTATAGCCATCTTATGCAACCAGAAAGCTATTTTTAAAAATAAATTATACATTTTATTGTATTGTATTGTATTTTTTTATTTACTTTACTGCATAAGATAATAAAAAAGGCAATTTATTACTACAAAGTTTCTTTTATGGCCATGTTACTTTTTATTTTGAATTATTTTATTTTTTACATTTATTTATTTATTTTTGTCAGTAATGGCCATACAATTCATATTTCATTACTTTTATGAATTAAACTTTTATTAATAAAACCAAACTGATCTTCATCTATTGGATCAAAGCATGGCTGATGTTTTCCTTTCTTTTACTGATCTTAAATGCTGTCATTTTAAAGACGAATATGAGCAAAACACACACTAAGTGGCTCTTTAACTGAAAAGCTTGATCGCTACAACCACCATAACAAGCGATATGATTTTCCCCCTTTTCATTTTTTATAAATGGTCCCTTTTTTACTGCCTCTGATGACTTTTTCTTCTTGGGTTTTATAGTCAAGGACGGTATTTCCCCTTAAAATCACTTAACATACCACCTAACCTTAATGCAAATAGAGAACAAAAAAGGAAAGTAGAGAAGAAATGCATAATTTATAACACAGTAATACATGTACTTCCATTACCAGTTAGTCCCTTTATTTATATCTTCTCCTATTTCACAACAGCACTTTAAACATCACCACTTTCAATTAGCACTGCACTGTTATGTGATTTGTTACGAGTGGCGTAGGCATTGGCACTTAATGTCCGAACATAAAGCTCATCCGAATCAATGCGCCTTGGCAAGAGCCATGAGATTTCATCAGAGCAAGCTGTGCAAACTTTTTTATAGCTCAATGCACGATTGCCTTATTAGCTTGGATACAATGCATCACAAACACCTGATAATGGGACAGTTTGATCTCAAATCAGTGGAGTAGTGAACGCACAATGCCAGGAGTACAGGCCAAGACTGATACTGAACAAACAGCCTTGAATCAGTGATGTTAAAATGAATAGGATTGAATAAGCTATACAGATCAATCACTTTCTGGCAACAAATAGCAGCATCAATGAACTTTATTAGCTGGGGATGACCAAAAACGTCCACAAACTACTGCATTCTTGGTTTTTTTCAGCTCGCATTTATTGAAAAGCCAACTATCCTCTATGCATTCGCTACTGATGACGTAAAATTAGTAATTTTGCATTCTCCCAGTCACATTTAATGCAGTATTATTTTGGCATCATTTTTGTTAATAATATGAAGATTTATTTTTATTTTCTGTTTTTATTTTAAATTTAAGGGTTTGTTTTGCTGTTTTTTTATTTATTTATTTGAGTTACTTTAGTACCTACATTTAAAATAAACAATAATAATGAAATTATAAAAATAATAATAATAAATAATAAAAATTAAATAGCGGGTTATTTTCTCATAGCTGCTTATCTAAAATAATAATAATAATAATAATAATTATTATTATTATTCACTTAGTGACAGTGTTATTTTAAGTATTATAATTATTTTATTAATATACTATTTTAGTTTTTGTTATTTTTAAAAAAAATGGGAAATGTTGCCTTGGCAACTAGCTGAAATAAATAAATAAATAAATAAATAAATAAATAAAAATATTTTTTTTATTTAATTTCAGGTAATATGTATTTTATTTCAAGCATTATATTAAATTTATTATTTTATTTTCTGTTTTCATTTTAAATATTAAGTCTTTCTGATTTGATTGTGTTTTTTTTTTTTGTTTCTTTTTATTTATTTTTAAAATTAACTTTACCTTTAACTTTTATTAAATAAGTTATTCTATTTGATTTAATTTAATTTAATTTAATTTATTTAATTTCAGATATTTATTTTATTTCAAGCATTATATTTTGAATAAGATTTTATTTTTATATTTTCTGTTTTCATTTTAAATATTAAATTTAAATATTAAAGTTTATTTATTTATTTTATTAAGTACTTTTTATTACATTTCTTTATTTTAGTACTTAATTTAAAAAAATGGGAAATGCTGCCTTGGTAACTAGCTGAAATAAATAATAATAAATTAAATAAAAATGAAATATAAAATATGTTATTTTATATTTTATTTAATTTCAGGTAATATGTATTTTTTAATTTCAAGCATTATATTTTGAATTTGATTACATTTTCATATTTTCTCTTTTTATTTTAAAGACTAAGTCTTTCTAATTTTGTTGTGATTTTTATTTTTATAATTTTTTTATTAAGTAATTTTTATTAAGTACTTTTTATTAAATTTATTTATTTTAATACTTAATTTAGAAAAATTGGAAATGCTGCCTTGGCAACTAGCTGAAATAAAAAAATGATTTTATTTTTATATTTTCTGTTTTCATTTTAAATATTAAGTGTTTCTGATTTTATTGTGTTTTTTTTTTTTTTTTTTTGCAGTAGTTTTTATTAAGTTTTCAGTTTATTTAGTTTTATTTATTTTAGTACTTAATTAAAAAATGTGAAATGCTTCCTTAGCAAATAGCTGAAATAAATAAATAAGTAATAATAATAAATGAAATACAAATGAAATAGGTTATTTTAAAATTTATTTAATTTCAGGTAATATTTATTTTATTTTAAGCATTTTATTTTGAATTAGATTTTATTTTTATATTTTCTTCTTTCAATTTTATTGTGTTTTCGTTTATTTATTTATTTTTTATAAGTAATTTTTATTAAGTAAGTTTTAAGTTTATTTAGTTTTTTTTATTTTAGTACTTAATTAAAAATGTGAAATTCTCCCTTAGCAAATAGCTGAAATAAATAAATAAATAAATAAATAAATAAATAAATAATGAAATACAAATGAAATAGGTTATTTTATAATTTAATTAATTTCAGGTAATATTTATTTTATTTCAAGCATTATATTTTGAATTAGATTTTATTTTTATATTTTCTTCTTTTAATTTAATTTTTTATTTATTTATTATTATTATTATTATTTTTGTAATTTTAGTTTTAGTAAGTTTTTAGTTTATTTAGTTTGATTTATTTTAGTACTTAATTAAAAAAAAGTTAAATGCTGCCTTGGCAACTAGATGAAATAAATAAGTTAAAAAAATGTTAATAATAATAAATTAAATAAAAATGAGGTAATATTAAGTCTGTGAAATGCTGCCTTGGCAACTAGCTGAAATAATAAACAAATAATAATAAACAAATAATAATAATAAATTAAATTAAAATTAAATAGTTTAAGTTTTTAACATTTTATTTCAGTTCATGTTTATTTTATTTTAAGCAATGTTTTGTTGTTTTTAGTTTTAGTTAACAATAATAACACTGGTGTAACGCACTTCTAATAGCTCACAATCTTTACGTGTCTTGCAGACTCGCTCTGTTTGTGAAAACATTTAGTGGTAAATCCATGTGAAGTATTTTTGTGTATTTGAAAGAAAGCTCCAGTATATGGGGATGAAATCAAACGTGGGTTTTGGAGTGTGAGAACAGCCTATAAGTCTCTAGTTTCTCTCAGCGCTTATGTAATAAACCAAAAACATCTATCAGAGTAATGGGCTTGCTTTACGTCAAAGATATTAAGCTTCGCCACTACAATCTCTCAGGCAATTTGTCTAAATGGGCACTGGTCAGTCCCTGGCTTGTGTGGGGTTTTTTTTTTCAGCTCTGTATGACTTGGGTCTGTTTCTCTCTCCCCTCCCTCCATCCGTTTTGATTCCCGCCGCCTCCAGCCACAAAACAGTGATGCAATCGGCAGACTCCTGCATGCAATAACAGGGCCTGGAGAGCGCTAGCGGGGCAGGGCGCTCCGCATTTCTCCTGCTGTCTGAAACGAATAAAAAGGGTAGGAAAAAGAAAAGCAGAGGTCTGGGCTGCTGAGAGCCAGACAGAAAAGAGACATCTCGCATTAAGAGCTCATTGTTTGGTTGTGGTTGTGGTTTTTTTCTTGGATCATTTGTGCTTTTAGGACAGAAGCGGATGGTTTTTAGAGTTTAAGCATGAGGGTGGCATGTTGTCAGTGTTGTTCACTTTTCTTCAAAGGTTGATTTAATCCTAAGGCATCTCCTAAATAGACAGGAATGCAATCTTGGAGAAGATAAGATCCATCCCTGACTAAAATGATCTGCAGAAAATGTATATGCTAGTCTGCAGGGAGCTTTATTTTAACTTTAGTCTAGTCTAATTATTCACAAACGATCCTCACAGCTTCTTTCTTTTCCATTTTATTTATATTGTTTTATTTTATTATGCGCTTTTGTCATTTATATTAGTTTTTGCTTTAAAATATTTATAGTTTGATTCATTAATTTCAGGTTTATTTTTGTTTCAGTTAGTCATTTTATTATTTCAACTTAAACATATTTCTGTTAATTGCCAAGGCAACATTTCTAATTATCATTTATTTTATAATTTTTTTTTAATTGAATATTTATTTCCTGCATTAGACATCTTACCTTTGGGAATTTGAGACAAATTGGAGGTTATTATAACTTCAAGAACTTATTTACGATGATTTTTAAGAACAAACTTAACTTTAAGAAATTATTTATGATGAAGTTTAAGAACAAATTTAACTTTAAGAAATTATTTACAATAATTTTTAAGAACAAACTTAACTTTGAGAAATTATTTATGATGATATTTAAGAACAGACTTAACTTTAAGAAATTATTTACAAAGATTTTTAAGAACAACCCTAAGTTTAAGAAATTATTTACAATAATTTTAAAGAACAAACTTAACTTTGAGAAATTATTTACAAAGATTTTTAAGAACAAACTTAACTTTAAAAAATTATTTACTATGATTTTTTTTAAGAACAAACTTAACTTTAAGAAATTATTTACAAAGATTTAAGAACAAACTTAAGTTTAATTAATTATTTACTATGATTTTTTAGAACAATCCTAAATTTAAGAAATTATTTACAATAATTTTTAAGAACAAACTTAACTTTGAGAAATTATTTATGATGATATTTAAGAACAAACTTAACTTTAAGAAATTATTTACAATAATTTTTAAGAACAAACTTAACTTTGAGAAATTATTTATGATGATATTTAAGAACAAACTTAACTTTAGTAAATTATTTACAATCATTTTTAAGAACAAACTTAACTTTGAAAAATTATTTACAAAGTTTTTCAAGAACAAACCTAAGTTTAAGAAATTATTTACTATGATTTTTTAGAACAATCCTAAATTTAAGAAATTATTTACAATAATTTTAAAGAACAAACTTAACTTTGAGAAATTATTTACAAACATTTTTAAGAACAACCCTAAGTTTAAGAAATTATTTACAATAATTTTTAAGAACAAACTTAACTCTAACAAATTATGATTATTTTAAGAACAAACTTAAGTTTAATTAATTATTTACTATAATTTTAAAAAACAAACCCAAGTTTAAGAAATTATTAAATATGATTTTTTAGAACAATCCTAAATTTAAGAAATTATTTACTATGATTTTTAAGAACAAACTTAACCTTAAATTATTTACTATGATTTTTTTAAGAACAAACTTAAGTTTAATGAATTATTTACTATGATTTTTAAAAACATACCTAAGTTTAAGAAATTATTTACTATGATTTTTTAATAACAAACTTAAATTTAATGAATTATTTACTAAGATTTTCAAAAACAAACCTAAGTTTAAGAAATAATTTTTTAGAACAATCCTAACTTTAAGAAATTATTTACAACGATTTTTAAGAACAAACTTAACTTTAAGAAATTATTTACTATGAGTTTTAAGACGAAACCTAAGTTTAAGAAATTATTTATGATTCGTTTAGAACAATCCTAACTATAAAAAAATATTTACTATGATTTTTAAGAACAAACTTAACCCTAAGAAATTATTTATGATTATTTTTTAGAACAATCATAACTTTAAGAAATTATTTACTATGATTTTTAAAAACAAACCTAAGTTTAAGAAATTATTTGCGATGATTATTAAGAACAAACTTAACTTTAAGAAATTATATTAAATGATTTTTTAAATTAACTTTAAGAAATTACTTATGATTATTTTTAGGAACAAAAATATTTACAATAGTTTTTAAAAACAAACTTAATTTCAAGAAATTATTTATTATTTTTTTTAACAACAATTCTATACGTTTAGGAAATTATTTACAATGATTTTTAAGAACTATCTTAACTAAGAAATTATTTTAAATGATTATTTAAAAAATAACTTTAAGAAATGATTTATGATTATTTTTAAGAACAATCCTAAATTTAAGAAAGATTATTAATTTAAATATAAATTTAATTATTTTACGTTTTTTTTTAAATCTAAAGATTATTTTTACAAACAGTCCCAACTTTAAGAAATTATTTACAATGAGTTTTAAGAACAATCTTAATTTTAAGAAATGATTTCCAATCATTTTTAAGAACAACCCTAAATTTAAGAAATTATTTACAACGATTTTTAAGAACAATTAAGAACAATCCTAGGTTGAATATTATTAAATTCATTTTTTTATATGTATATATTTTTGTAAATGATGTAATGGTATTTAAATAATACTATAACAGCACAGAGCCTGACTGAAATGTATTTCCTACAATCTGGCTATTTAAAGAAACACAGAAATGTGTCAACATGCTTGTCGGCTGCATGCAGTTGAAGCAGAACCCATTCTCTCTGATTTTCCATCATACATTTTTGCAGATTAGTGTCTAAAAACAGGTTGTAAATGGCCTTTGACCGCACAGACCCGTCTCTCCAGTCACCGGTGAACTCTAATGGACCTCAGTGTTGATGGCGAGTGCGATTATGGTCAGTTTATGGTGGTGTTTGCGCATATTTGTGCTGATTGTTCCTCAGATCCGCCCCTGGACTGGAGTCTGGCCTGGCTGGCCGTGCTGAGACAGACCTCCCCCGGAGGCGTACAAGGTCAGCGCAGGAATGCCGGGAGATTGGCACCTGGCTAAATCCTACACATGCTCACTTTTTCCACTCTCTGCTGAGACTCCACGTGGATCCTACCTACGAAAACACGGCATTCCTGTGCGTGCCGTCAAACTATATTCCACAGCCACAACACAGCGTGTGCAGACATGCAATAAGACGAGTCTGTCAAATCAACAGGTCAGTGAGAGTCTGAAAACTTGTTGAAGGTGTATTTGACACAACAATGAAAATCATTATCATTTACTCCCCATCATGTGGTTCCAAACTTAAATTGCTTGCTTGCTTATGGTGTTTGGTGATGAGTTTTTGGCTCAAGGTTGCATTTAAAGTCACACCAGAGGTGTTCAGCTGGGTTTAAGACTTGGCTTTTATGCAGACCAGGCAAGTTCTTCCACACTGACTGAATCAAGCATTTCTCTATGAACCTTGCCTAATACACAGAGGTATTGTCAGGTTAGAATAGAAATCTGAAATCTGTTCATCATACAAAGACATTTCATTTTGAAAAGAAGACTTTTTGGAGCTTGAAAATGTAGGCTCATTGACTTGAATGGAACAGTTGAAACATCCATAAAAAAGCCTCTCTTTTGTTTTGCAGATGAAAGAAACTCATATGAGTTTGGAGCTATAAATATAAAAATAAATCTATAATATATAAATAGTAAATATAATAAATATGATCTAAAATTGTAATATATATATATATATATATATATATATATATATATATTAAAATATATCATTTAATGTATTATTAAATATAAGTATAAAAATTATATATATATATATTTTTTTATCATCATATATATTATATATATCCTCATAAATATATAATATATATTTATGATCATATTTATTATTAAATGTTTATAAAACATGTTGAATATGTATTTTATATTGATATATAAATATTATTACCAATAAATATATGTATATATTTATTTTATATTTTTTTATTATTTGTAAGATGATTATATATATATATATATATATATATATATATATATATATATATATATAAACTTTGGTTAAAAATAAATATATAATATAAATATAAACATATATTTCATTAAATTCTTTAATTCAAAACAGAATAACAGTTCATCATGCAAAGTCATTTCGTTTTGACTTTTTGGAGCTTGAAAATTTTTTTTAGGCTCATTCACTTGAATAAAAGAAAACTGTTGAAACATTCATAAAAAAAGATAATTTTGTGTTTTTGCAGATGAAAGAAACTCATACGGGTTTGGATCGACTTGAGGGTGAGTAAACAATGACAAGATCTTCATTTTTCAGCGAAATATCTGTTTAAACACAAACGAGATTGTCGGAAACTCTAGAGTTCCCACCTTTGGTTAGGGTCTGTCCCGCCTGGAAAAGCAAACCCATGCCTCAACCCCTCAGCCATTGGGTGGGGTGGCAAACATCTAGGCGTAAAGTGAGGGTCTGGCGCTCCCTTCCATCCCACAGCGTTAACAGACTCCCAGCCGCAGATTTACGGGAGCTGACGAGCGTATGGAAACTCGGCACGCCGGCCGAAGACCTTCTGCCATATTTCAGTTTGCTGTAGCCAATGTCCTGACAAATGCGAGCCTTGCCACTCGAGGGGCTCTCGCTTTTATAAGACGCATAAAACATCCAGCAGGCAGGCTGTGCTTTGATTTCGGGCCAAAACTGGGCGCAGTGGGTATACTTCAAATTTTGGGAGGTGCCGTTTCAGACTTGCACTCATTTCCTGGATCCGAATATTACAGCAGCGCCACTTGAGAGGCTCAAAAAAACACTTTTCTTGGACTGGAAAGCCTAGGATGGGTTCACAAAGCAGTTAAGCTGAAATCAGGCGTAATTTGATAGGGGATGTGACTCTCAGCCGCTTGGCCTCAAGGGATGTCAGTGGTGTTGGGATGTCAGTGGTGAATGTGATAGAGTGCTGTGCTGATTTTTTTAATTTGGCTGGGGTTCCTCTGCTCCCAGAGGCTTGTTGATAGACACCTGTGTGCCGGGCTGGAGCCGACGAGGCGGTTTCTGGGAGCAGGGAGTCGCCGGTCAGGAGCGGGAGGCGGGCGGGTGTTCGGTTCTCGAAACCCAAACACTTTGCGGTGGAACGAAAACAGGAAAATGAGGGAACTCTGAACAGAAGAGTGTAATTAGTTGACAAACTGAAGTGATGTTAAACCAAGCATAAACCAGAGAGTAACAGTCTTTTTTGTCAGCCGAACCACTTTGATCTAAAATATCTAGTTGAAGTATATAGTTTAACAACATATTTGCATGTTCTCTGGTGCTGGTTAATGGTCATGTGAATATTTCTTTTATTTTTATTTCTATTGTAAATTATGAGTTTGTTTGTTTTTTCTGATGTTTAATTTTTTGCTTTTAGTCACCTCTCGAACCCATAGTGATCGATGAATACCAGTGGTTTTCAAACTAGGTTAATATATTAAGATATTAATTCAAAAATATGGAATACAATGATTATTAAACACATATTTTGAAATTCATATTAATTAATTAGTTTTATTCTAGATCCTGTTTTTTGAATACTGGTCAGAAATCACAATTATTTTTGTAATTGAAAAGTTTATACACCAGAAAGTGTTATAATAATAATAATAATAATAATAATAATAATAATAATAATAATAATAATTATTATTATTATTATTATTATTATTATTATTGTTATTATTATATGTATGTATATATATACACACTCACACACATAAAATATTTTAGTTAATATTTATTTTTAAATTTGTATAAAATATATTAAATCTATATTTTTTATAAATCTAAAAAATATAAATATATTTATTTTTAATAATTGTTTAATTTTATAATATTTAAATTTTAAATATTTATTTATTATTTGTTTGTATAATATTTATTATTAAATTAGTTTAAAATATATTAAATATAAATTTTATATAAATATATTTATATATTATATATATATATATATATATATATTACATGTTCATAAAATGTTCAGTATATATTTTATGTAAACATAAATATAATGTTTACATATTTATGTATATTTTTGTAACTATTTATTATTTGTAAGATAATATATATATATACACAAAATAAAATTATTATACATTTTTATAGAATATATACAAAATGTATTTTATATAAATATATAAATATTAATTAAAAAAAATATTAAAATATAAATATATATAAATATAAATATATAATATATATTGTATTATATATTATTTTAAAAATTATATTTTCATTCTTTTATACTTTACAATTTTAGATCAAATTTATTATTAAATGTTCATTAAAATATGCTGAATATGTATTTTATGATAATACATAAATATTATTACAAATAAATATATATTTATTTATTTTTTATAATATGTATTTATTATTTACAATATTATACATATATATATATATATATATATATATATATAAAATATATCATATACATTATGAAATTTTTATAGAATATCTGAAAAATATATTTGATAGAAATATATAAATATTATTAAAATAATATATAAATATATTTATTTTAATCAAAGTTTAATCATTAGATTATATATATATATAAATAAATATAAATATATATATATACACATATATATATATAATTTTAGATCATACTTATAATCATACTTAAATATTATAATATATATAATATATATTTTATTTAAATATATAAATATTACTAAAATAAATATATAAATCCTTGAAATACTACATAAAATATGATTGACAATACTGTGCTTTGCATTCAGCACAGTAACAATATGAAAGAACAAATATGTATTTGCAAACTAAAGTTGAGGTCCCGATCTAATCTTGAAAACCCGAACTGCACAACTTCTCAATTTATACCAACAGTGTTGGTGTTTGAAATGAATTAGCGAAGCCAGGGTGGTCAAACACTTAAACCAAATAGATCTCGAATTGCAAACTCGAAACGGTCGAAAGAAGCTGAACGCCAGGGTCCGAAATGTGTGTCTGGGGACCTGGCAGAACCACGATTTGGCCCCGAAAACCACAAATTAATGTTTACTGTCTTATAAATACTTCTTTACGAGTCGTTGGAGGACATAATGGACTCTGGTAGTAACTAGACCTCAGCTGATGTTGCCCGCCGTTGCTCCTCTTTTCCCTTTCAGACACCTGCACACACACACACACACACACACACACACACACACACACACACACACACACACACACACACACACACACACACACAGTCTTTTCTCTCTGCCTCTGTTCTTCTTCTCGTCTGTGTCTCTGCCAACCTCACTGTGCGCCTGTGTTCTCTCGTTCCCCTCGCATGGGGCGCCTGTTTTCTCAAAGCGAGACCACCCTCCCCTCAATGCTCGCCCCCCTCCGAGGCCTGGCAGCCAGACAAGGTCAACATGACAGGATTTTTTCCCCCCTCCTTCCCTCTTTCTCTCACCCTTTATCTCCCTGCGTTTCTTTGACTTCGCTCAGCTGAGCGGCAGGCTCCTCCCAAACACCAAGGGCCTTTCATCTTCTGTCTCCGTCTAAGAGAGCAAACAAGGGACAGAGCCATAGAGAGGCGGGAGGAGCGTGTACCTGGAGAGCTACAAAACGTATATAGCACTTCATCTCCGTGTGAGAGATGGAGCGATAGCTTGGCGTGCAAAACAACAAATAAAGCAGAGCAGCTGTTTGCTGTCGGATGTACATTTCAGAGGCAAGCAGCCAAAATCAGACGCTCGTTTTTAAATACACTATATCTGATGTTGTGTTTATAGATTAGAGATATACAGTGACGCTGGACCACAAAATCAGTCTTAAGTAGCAGGGGTATCCACTCTTAAAAATAAAGATGCTTCACGATGCCATGGAAGAACCTTTTTTGTCTAAATGGTTCCATAAAGAACCTTTAACATCTGAAGAACCTTTCTGTTTCACAAAAGGCTCTTTGTGGCGAAAGAAGGTTCTTCAGATTATAAAAAGGTAAGACAGAGATGGTTCTTTAAAGAACCTTTGACTGAATGGTTCTTTGTGGAACCAAAAATGGTTCTTCTATGGCATCGCTCGAAAAGCACCTTTATTTTTAAGAGTGTGTTTGTAGCAATAGACAAAAATACATCGTATGGCTCAAAATAATCAACTTTTCTTTTATGCCAAAAATCATTAGGATATTAAGTAAAGATCATGTTCCATGAAGATATTTTGTATATTTCCTACTGTAAATTTATCAAAATTAATTTTTGATTATTAATATGCATTGCTCAGAACTTCATTTGGACTTTAAAGGCGATTTTCTCAATATTTTAATTTTTTGCACCCTCAGATGCAAATATATTGCCAATTATTGTCCTATCTTGACAAACCATACATCAATGGAAGCTTTCAGATACATCTCAACTTAAAAACATTGATTGAGTTGGATTCATTCCTGTGAATTGCTTTAAACTGATCCTTTTTATGAATTAACTAGACTCTTATTCGATTTATTTGCATCAAAACATAAAAAACAAAATGTTGCATAGTTTTCATATATTAAAATGTTTTCATAAAAACATGCTGCTGAATATTTCTGTTTAGGTTTTTTTCCCGTTTTATAGACGCATTTAATAAAAATATTAAAAATAATGCGCTTTCTGCTTTTATTATTTTATATAATATATAATAAATATGAATAAATACATAAATATAACATTCAAAATCATTAAAAGGCTGCAAATATCAGCATATCAACTTTATTTGGTTTGGTCAATATTGCTGTGATTTTATTACACTTTTTTTATTTGCCCATTAAGTTTTCTTAAACACATAACACTTGTTTTAGGACCCTTCTTTCATTATATTTTAATAAAATAATAATGGATTTATTCATGTGAATTACTTTCAATGAATCAACTTGACTCTGATTTCATTCATTTGCATCAAAACATAAAAAATGTTCACAGAAGGTTTTCATATATTAAAATGTTTTCATAAAATATGTTGCTGAATATATAATAATATGTATGAAATAAAAATAATGAATAAAAATAATATGCTCTTTGCTTTGATTATTTTTAGATTTATTAAACTTTCATCTTATTATTATTATTATTATTAGATTATTTTTAGATTTAATCAACTTTATTTGGTTTGTTTTTGGCAGAATACAGTACTGAGTTTCAGTACTGCAGTGATTTTATTGCACTTTTTATTCACCCAATAATTTTTCTTAAAGACGTGATACCTGTTTTATGACCTTTCCCTTAAGACTGAAACATTTTAATAGAATCTCTGATTTAGTAACAAAAGAGCTGGATTCATTCATGGGAATTACTTCAAAATGATTGTTTCAGTGAATCAATTTGACTTTGATTTGATTTACTTGCATCAAAACATTAACAATATTCAAAGAAGGTTTTCATTTATTAAAATGTCTTCATTAAAATGTCTGTTTAGTATTTTTTGTTGTTTTATAGGTACATCTTTGCTTTGCTTTGATTATTGTTATATTTAGATTTAGATATTTACTGTTTTATTTCTTAATAAATACAGTAAATATGAGTAAATGTCATCAAAAGGCTGAAAATATCAACGTTTGTTTGGGGTTTGTTTTTAAGGAAACACAGAACTGTTTTTCAGCTGTGATTTGATTGCACTTTTTTATTTGCCCATTAAGTTTTCTTAAAGACATACGACTAGTTTTTGGCTCTTCCTTCATTGTAAGACTAAAACAATTTAACTGATTTAATAAAAAAAAAAAAAAATTGTAAAATGCAAGTTGGATTGATTTCCGTGAATCACTTCAAGCTGATTGTTTCATTAAATCAACTCGACTCTGATTCAATTCATTTGCATCAAAACAAAAAACAAAACATAAGTTCACAGAATTTTTTTTTTATTAAATATATGAAACTGTTTTCATAAAAATGTATTTTATGTTTGATGCAAATGAATCAAATTAGAATCACATTGATTCACTTTTTAAGTGATTCACAGGAATGAATCCAACTCGCTACTTTTGTTACTAAATGTTTGAATGAAACAAGTTTTATGTCTTTATGAAAACATAGGCCAAATAAAAAGTGGAATAAAATCACTGCAGTATTTTCCCCAAAACGAAAAAAGTTGGTATTTTAAGCCTTTTGATGATACTGAATGTCATGTTTATGTATTCCCTAATATTTAATGTATTTATAAAGAAATAAAACAGTAAAATATCTTGTCTAAAAATAAATCTAAAAATAATCAAAGCATATATTTTTTATAATTTCATTATATGTGCCTATAAAACAACAAAAGATGCTTTTCAGCAAATATTCATCAGCATATTTTTATGTAAACTTTTTAAAGTGACACACTGCAGGTGAATAGGGTAAAACTAACTATTAACTAATAGTTATCACCTTACTCAGTTGATTTCTAAAATGTAAAGTTTCAGTATGCAAATGAAGCATTGTTTATTTAAATATGCACTAATTTGCATTTCTAGTACAAAAATCTAAACACTGGATGAAGTCAGTTTCATTTTTTTGACATATTAAAGTCAAATGCTTTTACACTTTTTGAGTATTCCATTTTGTCACTCCATAATTCAGAAAACAGGCAGAAAACAATAGATTTTTTTTTTTTACCGTTTTTTGGGGAACAAAATGTTGCATTAAAAATCAAGCAAATTTTATATGAACAAATCCCTTTGTAAAAACCTTCAGGATATAGTCAATAATAAAAATGTAAAGTTTGGTGTGTGTAAGTGCCACTGAAGTGGAGATTTATTGCTCAGTGTAGAAGAAAAAACTCATTTTGAAAAAAACGGCCTTTAAAAATATAAATTGGAATTTAAATCTAAAGACAAAAATAGATCAAATGCTATGAACACTTATAGCATAAAAAACACTTTATGAAACACCAAAAAGCCCAAAATCTCAAACTTGACAGGTGCATGAAAAAACAGTGTCTCTCCTTAAATATTTTGCATATGTTCGGTGAACATTTTTTATGTTTTGATGCAAATCAATCACATCAGAGTTGAGTTCATTCATTAAAACAGTTGGTTTGAAGTGATTCTTCTTACTGCTTTTGTTACTAAATGACAGACTATGAAATGTTTCAGTCTTAAAATGAAGGAAGGGTCACAAAATTTGAGAAAACTTAATGGCCAAATAACATCACTGCAGCATTGAAAACCAGTCCTTGTGGAAACCATGTTTGGAAACCAAGGATTTTTTCATGACTAGAAACACTATTTATTTGAAGTAGTAATCTTGTGTAAGATTTTCAATGTCTTTACTGTCAGTTTTGATCAGTTCAATGCACATTTGCTGAATATAAGGGGAGACACTGCAGGCAAAAACACAGTTCCCCTTCAGTCGAATCACTTCGACGTTACATGGGAATTCGCTTAGAATCCAATCATCTCTGAGCCTTATACAAAAGGCCAATGAAAATTGGCGAGTGGCATTTGCATGACGCGCCACGCCCCGTACATACGGGTATAAATAGCGACGTAATGCGCCAGTCAGACAGCTTCTTCGCTTCAGATCCGTCTGATGTTGAGCCTGCTATTTCTCTCTCTACGAGACTTCTACTACAAAGAGTTCTTCAAAAGAGTTCCTGCTCTCTCTCCTGACGTGCTGCCAAGACTAAAAGAGCTTTCTGTTTGGCGGCCGTCAGCGATCTCCTGCGGGCTGCCGTTTTCACGGCCATTACAGCCGCACTGCATTCCAGCGAGAAAGTCCCGTTGAGTGCACAGCCGCCCCGCGGCTTTTTCCCTGGGCAGACCGGGAGCTAAAAGAGCAATTTCTCGCGGCCGCAAGACGTTCTTTTCAGAATGGCTTTTCGGCCGTGCGCTTCAGGATGCGGTAGTTTCCTCCCTCCTGCGGACGGACATGATCACTGCCTCACGTGTTTGGGGAGTGAGCACGCTGAGGCAGCGTTCATGGATGGTGAATGCATTCATTGCGAATGCATGACCATGAGCACGCTGAAGTCCCGCCGCTCGTTCGCGAGGCGGCTCCCCCCGCCTTCCTCTCGCGGTCTGTCGTTAAGCCGTCAATGCTTTTCGGCCACCGCGGCGAGACGCGGGGGGGACTTAACTGTCACCGTGCAGAACGCACCGCCGGCCCAGAAAGCCCTGCGGTCTTCTGTCACACAGCGTGGTCCCGTCGAGTTCCCGGAGCAGTACGCTTCCCCGCCCAGCGGGCTGAGCGTCTCCTTCGGTGCTCCTGCGGAGGATGAGATGTCGACCGCAGCATCAGAGGGAGAGTCGGTTGGCGAGGCGGACGCTTCGGCGGCGCGGCCCCCTCCAGAGGTGGCCGCTCCGTCTGAGGTGGACGTCGAGCTATCGGCTATGCTCCTCCGGGCCGCCAGGGGGATCGGTTTGGAGGTGCCCCAGGCGCCCCCGGCCGATCCTTCTAGGCTGGATGATTGGTTCCTGGGGAGGGCCCCCGCGGCTCCACCTCGCCCCCCCTCGGTCCCATTCTTCCCGGAGTTGCACGAGGAGCTGACCAGATCTTGGCGGGCCCCCTTCTCATCACGGCCCCGCCCCAGCTCCTCTCCCCTCGCCACCCTCGATGGCGGGGCGGCCAGGGGGTATGCAGCGATTCCCCGGGTCGAGCGCGCTGTGGCGGTGCACTTGTGCCCACGCGGCGCCGCCACCTGGAGGGATCGTCCGCATCTCCCGTCCAGGGCGTGCGAGCGCTCGTCCGCTCTTGCGGGCCGCGTTTACCACGCCGCTGGACAGGCCGCCACCGCCCTGCATGCTATGGCGATCCTTCAAGTGTATCAGGCCCAGGCCCTGAAACAGCTGCACGAGGGTGGTCCCGACCAGGGGGTTATGGAAGAACTCCGCGCCGCCACCGACTTCGCCCTACGGGCGACGAAGGTCACGGCGCGTTCCCTTGGTCAGGTGATGTCCACAGCCGTGGTCCAGGAGCGACACCTATGGCTCACTCTGGCCCAGATGGCAGACGTCGACAAGGCTCGCTTTCTTGACGCTCCTATCTCCCAGAGTGGCCTATTCGGCGACACTGTCGAGGACTTTGCCCAGCAGTTCTTGGCAGTCCAGAAGCAGAGGGAGGCCATTCAACACATCTTGCCCCGCCGCGAGTCTAGACCCATCCCGCCGCCGGTGGCTCAGCCTCCCCCCGCTCGTCGCCGAGGGCGCCCCCCCGCGGCCCCCACCAAACCTGCTCCGTCGCCTGCTGAACCCAAGAAGGAGACGGCCCGACGTCGAGCCGGCCGCGGGGGTGCGGCGCCGCCCGCCTCTCAGGGACCTGCAAAGAACACCCGCAAAAGAGCCGCGAAACGTCCCTGACGCGGGCAACCCGGAGGTGGAGAAGTTTGTTCTTCAGGGGACGAGAACATCTACGTCCCCGCTCCCGCTGGAGGGCCGGGGGTTGTTGTGCACTTTAACGCTGCCGCCGGCCCACGGGTCGGCGGTACCCACAACTTCAATAAAAGAGCAATTTCCTTCACCTCCGGGGCCTCGGCCCCGTGTTCCCGTTCCGGGCGGCACCAGGATGCCCTCTCGGAGCCGGACTCGGAGCTGTCTTTCGCCAGCGCGGGAACCTGGGAAGAAGGTAGGCCCTGCTCAGAGCAGCTTGTCTCCCCTTCCTGTTCCCCCCCTAGGCTGCCCCACCACGGTCACGTCGGTCAACGTTCCCTTGACACCCCTGTCGAGGCGCTTGGGGGCCTGGCTTCAGCTCCCCAGCCCCTCGCGGTGGTTGATACGGACGGTACGTCTCGGCTATGCGATTCAGTTCGCCAAAGCTCCGCCCAGGTACAGAGGTGTCCTTCACACTCGTGTCCACTCAGACACCCACGCCGCTGTCCTGCGTGCAGAGGTCGCAGTCCTACTGGCGAAGGATGCGATCGAGCTTGTCCCTCCAGCCGAGATGAGGTCAGGGTTTTACAGTCCCTACTTCATCGTGCCCAAAAAGAGTGGTGGGTTAAGACCCATCCTGGATCTCAGAGTCCTGAATCGGTCCCTTCTCAGGCTGCCGTTCAAGATGCTCACGACGAAGCGCATGCTCACATGCATTCGTCCCCAGGATTGGTTTGCAGCCATCGACCTGAAGGACGCGTACTTCCATGTCTCGATTCTTCCTCGCCACAGGCCCTTTCTTCGGTTTGCGTTCGAGGGTCGAGCATACCAGTACAAAGTTCTCCCATTCGGCCTGTCCCTCTCTCCTCGCGTTTTCACCAAGGTTGCGGAAGCGGCCCTGGCCCCTCTTTGGCTGTCAGGTTTCCGCATCCTCAACTATCTCGACGACTGGCTTCTGATAGCCCACTCTCGAGAGGTGCTATGCGACCAGAGGGACCTGGTGCTTCAGCACCTCAGCCGCCTGGGCCTTCAGGTCAACCGAGAAAAGAGCAAACTCTCCCCAGTGCAGAGGATCTCTTTTCTCGGTGTGGAGCTGGACTCGGTCTCCATGACAGCCCGTCTCACCAACGAGCGCGCTCAGTCGGTGCTGAGATGTCTAGATTTATTCAGGCACAAGACAGCGGTTCCTCTAAAAACTTTTCAGAGGCTCCTGGGGCATATGGCAGCTGCGGCCGCGGTAACGCCGCTGGGGTTGCTTCATATGAGACCGCTTCAGCACTGGCTACACGACCGAGTCCCGAGACGGGCATGGCACCGTGGCACACTCCGGATTGGCGTTTCCCCGCAGTGTCGCCGCCTGTTCAGCCCGTGGTCAGACCCTGCCTTTCTCCAGGCCGGAGTACCCCTGGGGCAGGTGTCCAGGCACATCGTGGTTTACACGGATGCCTCCACCACGGGTTGGGGTGCTGTGTGCAACGGGCAAGCAGCTTCGGGCTCCTGGACAGGACCTCGACTGCAGTGGCACATCAATTGCCTCGAGTTGCTGGCTGTGCTTCTGGCCCTTCGTCGCTTCCGACCGACGTTGCGTCAGAAGCACGTACTTGTGCGTACCGACAGCACTGCGACTGTGGCTTATATCAACCGCCAGGGCGGCCTCCGCTCTCGTCGCATGTCACAACTCGCCCGCCGTCTGCTCCTCTGGAGTCAAACGTGGCTGAAATCGCTACGTGCCATTCACATTCCGGGGGAACTCAACCGTGCAGCCGATCAGCTCTCACGGCAGTCCACCCTCCCTGGAGAATGGCGACTCCACCCCGAGTCAGTCCAGCTGATTTGGAGGCATTTCGGGGAGGCCCAGATAGATCTGTTTGCCTCCCCCGAATCCTCCCACTGCCAGCAGTTCTTCTCCCTCAACGAGGTATCCCTCGGCAGGGACGCTCTGGCCCACAGCTGGCCTCCGGGGCCCAAGTACGCCTTTCCCCCAGTGAGCCTCCTTGCACAGACCCTGTGCAAGATCAGGGAGGACGAGGAGCAGGTTCTCCTGGTCGCCCCATACTGGCCTGCCAGGACCTGGTTCCCAGAACTCAATTCCCTCGCGGCAGCCCCTCCCTGGAAAATCCCCTTGAGGAAGGACCTTCTTTCTCAGGGGATGGGCACTATCTGGCACCCACGTCCCGATCTATGGAACTTGCACGTCTGGCTCCTGGACGGGACGCTTCAGACCTCGCCGGCCTTCCACAGGCCGTGGTAGAAACCATCACTCAGTCCCGAGCCCCCTCTACAAGGCAGGCGTACGCACTGAGGTGGGGTCTATTCGTCGACTGGTGTTCCTCACGAGAACAGGACCCTCAGAGATGCACGATTGCAGTAGTGCTTTCCTTCCTGCAAGAGAAGTTGGAGCGCAGGCTGTCCCCTTCGACTCTCAAAGTGTATGTTGCCGCTATTGCCGCACATCACGATGCAGTGGATGGATCATCCCTAGGGAAGCACCCTCTGGTCGTTAGATTCCTCAGAGGCGCTAGGAGGATCAATCCTCCCAGACCGCGCCTCGTACCCTCTTGGGACCTCTCCGTCGCCCTCCAGGGCCTGCGGGGACCTCCCTTCGAGCCCCTCGCCTCAGTTGAGCTTAAGTTTCTGTCATTAAAGACAGCGCTCCTGACTGCGTTGGCCTCCATCAAGAGGGTGGGGGATCTGCAAGCTTTCTCTGTCGACGAAGCGTGCCTGGAGTTCGGGCCCGGCGATTCTCACGTCATCCTGAGACCCCGGCCCGGCTATGTGCCCAAGGTTCCCACCACGCCTTTCCGCGATCAGGTGGTGAACCTGCAAGCTCTGCCCTTGGAGGAGGCAGACCCAGCTATAGCATCGTTGTGTCCAGTCCGTGCTCTGCGCACCTACGTAGACCGCACTCGGCACTTCAGACGCACCGAGCAGCTCTTTGTCTGCTTCGGAGGTCAGCAGAAAGGGAATGCTGTCTCCAAACAGAGGTTGGCGCATTGGGTGGTAGAAGCCATCTCCCTGTCTTACTTATATCAGGGAGAGCCTTGCCCCTTAGGCTTGCATGCCCACTCCACACGGAGTGTTGCATCTTCCTACGCGTTGGCACATGGCGCCTCATTAGCGGACATCTGCAGAGCTGCCGGCTGGGCGACACCAAATACCTTTGCCAGGTTTTACAACCTTCGCTTAGAGGCCGTCTCTTCCCGAGTTCTGACAGGTGACCGGGAGGACGGCTAGTGTCGGCTTGCTGCGCCATTCCCACGTGGATCCGTGCGCTATCTCCCAGTTTGTTCCCTCCGGCGAACCTGGGTCCTCCATGCCCCTCAGTCCGGGCTAGACGCGGAGTAGCTCTTGACTGTGCTCCTGCCGGGTCTCCTTCGCCCCGCAGGTTGTGGCTATTTTTCTCTATATTTTTCCAGGGGTCAACCAGAAGGCCTCTGTTTCCCTCGTATATCCCTAAAACCCCCTTATGGATATATTGAATTTCTTACTTTCACATGGACAGAATTCATGTCTCCGCCCCCCCAACCCCTGCTTCAGTTTCTGGCATCCCTGGGGCCCCCCTTCTCGGGCCCCAGGGCGTTGGGAAGGTTACGTTAACGTCCGCCTGTTGACACGTCCGCCTGCCGGCACGTGGTCGTTGCGTAACGCGGCGCAGGGACGTGGCTTGTTCCATAGGGTCAGTTCCCATGTAACGTCGAAGTGATTCGACTGAAGGGGAACGTCTAGGTTACGTAGGTAACCCTCGTTCCCTGAAGGAGGGAACGGAGACGTTACATCCCCTGCCACGTCCCTGACGTCGCGCTGACGCCGGCTCAATCCGGCTCCTCAGCGAAGAACCTGTCTGACTGGCGCATTACGTCGCTATTTATACCCGTATGTACGGGGCGTGGCGCGTCATGCAAATGCCACTCGCCAATTTTCATTGGCCTTTTGTATAAGGCTCAGAGATGATTGGATTCTAAGCGAATTCCCATGTAACGTCTCCGTTCCCTCCTTCAGGGAACGAGGGTTACCTACGTAACCTAGACGTTTTTTCATGCACCTGTCAAGTTTGAGATTTTGGGCTTTTTGGTGTTTCATAAAGCGTTTTTTTCAGACTAGTGGAAAGACACTAGTTAAGTGTTTCTTTTATAGCACTTTATCTATTTGTGTCAATAGATTTCAATTACAATCTATATTTTTAAAGGCCGTTTTCTCAAAATGAGTTTTTTCCTCCTACACTGAGCCATAAATCTCTACTTTAGTAACACTTACACACACCAAACTTCACATTTTTATTCCTGTCTATATTACAGAGGGATTTGTTCATATGTGACCCTGGACCACAAAACCAGTCTTAAGACGTTGGGGTATATTTGTAGCAATAGCCAAAAATACTTTGTATGGGTCAAAATGATTGATTTTTCAAATTATGTAAAAATCATGTTCCATGAAGATTTTTTTTGTAAAATTCCTACTATAAATATATCAAAATGTAATTTTTGAATAGTAATATGCATTGTTAAGAACTTAATTTGGACAACTTTAAAGGTGATTTTCTCAGTATTTTGATTTTTTTGCACCCTCAGATTCCAGATTTTCAAATAGATGTATCTCGGACAAATATTGTCCTATCCTAACAAACCATACATCCATGGAATGCTTAATTATTGAGCTTTCATATGATGTATACATCTCAGTTTTGTCAAATTTAACCTTATGACTGGTTTTGTGGTCCAGGGTCACATATATAATTAGCTTGATTTTATACAACATTTAATTCCCCGCAAAATGCTAAAAAATACATTGTTTTCCATCTGTTTTTTTCTGAATTATGTAGTGACAATATGATATACCCAAAATCCCTTCTGTAAAACCATTTGACTCTAACACTGACTTCATCCAGTGTTCTGGCGGGACACTGCAGGTGAACAGGGTAAGAAAATTAGCTAATAGTTATCACCTTACTTATTCAGTTGATTGATTACAATGATAATTGCAAACTTTTTTTGTATTACAAGTTTTCAAAAATGTAAGGTTTAAATATAAAAATGAGGCATTATTTAATGAAATATGCGCTAATTTGCATACATTTCTAGTACAAAGATCTGAACACTGGATGAAGTCAGTTTCAAAATTCTTGTTGAATTTTTTTGACATATTAGAGTCAAAACTTTTTACAGAGTGGATTTGGGGTATATCATTTTGTCACACCATAATTCAGAAAAAAACCTACAACAGACAAGAAACACTCTGTTTTTTACCTTTTTTGGGGAATAAAATGTTGTATATAATCAAGCAAATCATATATGTACAAATCCGTCTGTAAAAACCTTCAGAATATAGACAGGAATAAAAATGTGAAGTTTGGTGTGTGTAAGTGTTACTGAAGTGGAGATTTATGGCTCAGTGTAGAAGAAAAACTCATTTTGAGAAAACGGCCTTTAAAAATATGTATTGTAATTAAAATCTATTGACACAAATAGATAAAGTGCTATAAAAGAACAAGTTATTTGAAATAGTAATCTTGTGTGACATTTTCAATGTCTTTACTGTCAGTTTTGATCAATTTAATGCACATTTGCAAAAACAGTTTTTTCATGCACTTGTCAAGTTTGAGATTTTGGGCTTTTTGGTGATTCATAAAGTGTTTTTTTTTTCAGACTAGTGAAAGGAAAACACCCAAAAGACACTGTTAAGTGTTTCTTTTTTAGCACTTTATCT
This sequence comes from Garra rufa, assembly GCF_049309525.1. Classification (NCBI taxonomy): domain Eukaryota; kingdom Metazoa; phylum Chordata; class Actinopteri; order Cypriniformes; family Cyprinidae; genus Garra; species Garra rufa. The sequence goes on from NC_133361.1 coordinate 20,944,823, forward strand.
ATTTGTGTCAATAGATTTCAATTACAATCCATATTTTTAAAGGCCGTTTTCTCAAAATGAGTTTTTCTCCTACACTGAGCCATAAATCTCCACTTCAGTAACACTTACACACACCAGACTTTACATTTTTACTCCTGTCTATATTCTGAAGGTTTTACAGAGGGATTTGTTCATATATAATTAGCTTGATTTTATACATTTTATTCCCCGCAAAATGGTAAAAAAATACATTGTTTTCTATCTGTTTTTTTTTTTCTGAATTATGGAGACAAAATGAGATTCCCAAAATCCGGTCTGTAAAACCACTCTAATATGTCAAAAAAATTAAACAAGATTTTTGAAACTGACTTCATCTGGTGTTCAGGCGAGACACTGCAGGTGAATAGGGTAAAAAAAAAAAAAACTAATAGTTGTCACCTTACTTACTCAGTTGATTGATTACATTGATAATTGCAAACATTTTTTGTATTACAAGTTTTCTAAAATGTAAAGTTAAAATATGCAAATGAGCCATTATTTAATGATATATGCACTAATTTGCATACATTTCTAGTACAAAAATCTAAACACTGGATGAAGTCAGTTCTATTCTTGTTTAATTTTTTTTTTTTTTTTTTTTTTTGACATATTAGAGTCATGTTTTTACAGAGGGGATTTTGGCTATCTCATATTGTCACTCCATAATTCAAAAATAAAACAATCTCAAACTTGACTGGTGCTTGAAAAAACGTTTTTGAGTTGAGTTGATTCATTGAAACATTCATTTGAAGTGATTCACAGGAATGAATCCAACTTACTGCTTTTGTTACAAAATCAGAGACTGTTAAAAACGTTTCAGTCTTAAAATGAAGGAAGGGTCACAAAACTAGTCTTATGTCTTTAAGAAAACTTAATGGACAAATAAAAAGTGTAATAACATCACTGCAGCACTGAAAACCAGTCCTTGTGGAAACCATGTTTGGAAACCAATGACTAAAAACACAATTTATTTGAAATAATAATCTTGTGTAACATTTTCAATGTCATTACTGTCAGTTTTGATCAATTTAATGCCCATTTGCAAAAACACTCTTTTTTCATGCACCTGTCAAGTTTGAGATTTTGGGCTTTTTGGTGTTTCATAGTGTTTTTTTAAGACTAGTGAAAGGAAAACACCCAAAAGACACTGTTAAGTGTTTCTTTTATAGCACTTTATCTATTTGTGTCAATAGATTTCAATTACAATCCATATTTTTAAAGGCCGTTTTCTCAAAATGAGTTTTTTCTCCTACACAGAGTCATAAATCTCCACTTCAGTAGCACTTACACACACCAAACTTCACATTTTTATTCCTGTCTATATTCTGAAGGCTTTTACAGAGGGATTTGTTCATATTTCATATTTATACAACATTCTATTCCCCGCAAAACGGTAAAAAAATACATTGTTTTCTATCAGTTTTTTCTGAATTATAGAGACAATATGATATACCCAAAATCCCTTCTGTAAAAACATGACTCTAAGATGTCAAAAAAATTAAACAAGAATAGAACAGACTTCATCCAGTGTTTAGATTTTCATACTAGAAATGTATGCAAATTAGCGCTCATTTGTAAATAATGCTCATTTGCATATTAAAACCTAACATTTTTGAAAACTTGTGATAGAAAAAATGTTTGCAGTTATCAATGTAATCAATCAACTGGGTAAGCAAGGTGATAACTATTAGTTAATTTTTTTTTACCCTATTCACCTGCAGTGTTAGCCTGGGTGTCCCCATGCTGCCTTCCGCGCAGCACGATTTTATTCACGCTGGAAGGCAGCATGGAAACCAAATTTTCACCTCAGGAACCAATCACAGAACGGGGAGGGAGCAGCAAGACGATGACGCCTTCTATGCGACTCACCGAAGCAGTTTGTTTATAACTATGGATCCAGCATGGCAGCAAGTTATCATTCGATGCAGCCGTTCACACGTCGCGCCTAAAAATGCGTGTCTACATTTGAAATAACAAACTTTAGCGCGCAAAAGACGCGACATGTGAACGGCCCCTTAGATAATGTTCTAAGTAGTTTAGAACGCAATTTTATTTTGAAAAAAGAGCAACTTTTGCCGTTAAACCATCGCTCTGTATACGTCATCCGGTATGATTGAAACGATTGGCTATGAGCTACGCACGGGTGCATTTGATAGACATTCGTAGCGCCCAATAAACGGCTCTGGGCATTCGTAAACCACGCCTCAAATACGAGAAAATGAACATGTGGTTCCCAGACCACGAATCATGACGAAGTCATAACGTGGTCTGGTGTTAGCCAGGCTACTGCAGTGTCTCGCCTTAAAAAAAATCTTACTGACCTCAAAACGTTGAATAGTAGTAGATGTATGGTCTAGCCCTAAGTTTCCAAAACAAAACATCGAACAGCATGATACGTTCTCATAAGGCTAAATTCCTTCTAAGTAATCAATAAAAGCATCTACATTGTCAATTCCCAGTTTTTTTTTTAACACACAAAGCTATTGACAGACCTACTCCTCTTCTTCACAGTAGAGCAGACTCTAGTTACAATTCACTGTAGATTTAACAAAAAGTCCCAAAGTTTCCCGTTCAACAGTCTCAGCCGCGTGCCAAAGTTAACAGAGATACGCGGACAGCAGGACAGGACGACTGGAAAAGAGTCGTATCCCCTGATCGCTTTATAATGAGGCCCAACGCATGAACATTCGCTTCATCTTTCTTTCAAACTGAAGACGTGCCGCTCGCGATGTACAGGAACAGCAGATCATGGAAAGAAGGCGGCAGCCTCGGATTCTCGCGCACAGTGACGGGAATGAATTTGCCCGGACATGGAGCCAAGCCCAGGCCCAGACTTGAGAGAGCCTTGTTTCTCTTTCTGAAATGCTTCACGTCCCTCCCTGCCCTCTTTCTCCTTTCATACGGCAGAATTATGCGCTTATTGTGTTCCAGTTGTGTTATTGTGGCTGTACTGGAGGATCCAGGCTGTTGGCTTTGCAAGTAAATAATAATATAAAGCAGCTGTGCTTCCAGTTTAACTGCTGAAGCCCTTGGCCCGTTACGATCCAGTGCGCTGCTTATTGCTAACAGCTTACAGCTGGAAAACAATGGTGGTGATGTGGCCCTGCGACTCAGAGTCATGTGGCAAAGAGCAGTCTCACGTTTCTTGAACTTTACTAGTGGTATGAGCTTTTCAATGGCTCATGCTGATATATAGAGCAGCCACATTCGTACACACCTTTTCACTTTTTGCTAGTACTATCTTTCCTATCTTAGAATAATCAGAAAGTCTTCAAACTATGGAATACAAATGGGAACTTAACATGTAGTGACTAAAACAAATATTGAACGAAAACTCTCTTATGAGCTTGTTTTTTTTTTTGTGTGTGTGTGTAGCTTAACATTTAGCCGAATTTTATTGATTTATATAACTGATTTTATGATGTTTAAGCATTTTGGTGTTTCAAATGGTCTTTAAGATAATGAGGGACATAAATTCATTCAACTTTTGACTGGTAGTGTATGGGTATGTTGTCTGTTAATGTATATAAAAAGCATTTAATGATTTCTTTAAAAAAAATATAGATAGATAGATAGATAGATAGATAGATAGATAGATAGATAGATAGATAGATAGATAGATAGATAGATAGATAGATAGATAGATAGATAGATAGATAGATAGATAGATAGATAGATAGATAAAAAAATCTATGATTAATAAAAATTTGTTTATTTGTAATAGATTGTTCTATTTAAAATTAATTTATATATAAATTTATATATAAATGTATAAATATATATTTATTTTTCTATATATTTTTAATTTAAAAATGAATTAAAAAATCTATATAAAAAATTAAACTATACATGCACACACATATCATAATTTTATTTACATATAATTTTTTTTACATTTTTAATATACATGCACAAACTAATATATCATTGTTTTTTTATTTTTTATTTATTTTTATATGTAAATATTTAAACAAATTAATCATATATTTTTATTTAAAAATAAAACTAATAATCTATATAAAATGCTAAAAATTAAACTGTACATGACAAACTCATATATCATTGTTTTATTTGTTAAATATATTTGTATATAATATTATTATTTTAATATTATTTAACATTTACATTATTTTTGTTATTTATAAATACATAATATATTTAAATATTTTTATAATTAAAATTGAAACAAATTGCATATATATTTTTTTATATATTTGTTTTAATATATTTACAAAATTGTATTTATCTATCATTTTTTATTTTTAATATATATTTTTATTTAAAACAAAAAAAAACTAAAATCTATACATATACCCACGTATATCATAATTTTATTCATCTATTATCATTTTATTTATTTGTCATATATTTTTCTGCTTAAAAATTATATACACTACCAGTCCAAAGTTTGGAAAAGTGTGTCCAAACTTTTGACTGGTAGTGTGTGTATATATATATATATATATATATATATATATTCTCTAAAGATTTATAAACTCCTAACCTTTGACCTAAGCACTTCTTTTGGGTTTCTTTTCCTGCTCTGTTAATCATTTTTCTCTCATATTTCCTCTCATTTTGTTGCAGTGGTTTGAAGGAGAAAGTAAGTGGCTGAAAGACATAAAAGAAAACATAAAGTGGAAAGTGTGCGGACGCTGTACTCCGTCTGTGTTTACTTTGGAGGGGTTTCACCGGAGCACCAGGCCTTTGGCAGCCCAAAGACGCAGGGACGGGTGGCGCGGACCATCCTCGGGTGTCCCGTGAAGGTGCCGAGAGGGGGGGAGAGAAAAGAAAAAGAGCGAGGGGTCCTCGGGCTGGGGCGGGAACGGGCTCCGCGCAGCAGGGAGGACGTGAGCGAAACGTTCCAAGAGGAAACGGTGAGGCCACGCTGTGATTAGTGGTTGCAGTTTAACTGCAGAAAAATGCATGGTCCAAGCCCAGCGAGAGAGGGTGGTTTCACTGGTCTCACCGAGCCCGTATGACTCAGGGTCTCTGCACTCCTATCAGCCCTGGTGAAAGTTTGTTTGCACAGCTCTTTTCTGCACGACGGTCTTTAAAATTGCGTTTTGTGGCATTTCGAAGCATTTAAAAAAAATTGGCTTTTCTGGAACTACAATAAACAGTCACATTTATGCTTTTATCCAAATGGACTTATAACAAGAGGAACAAAATCTGTTAGTCAAAGTGCCAACATATATTACACATATTTATGCCAGGTACATTTCTTCCGACAATATTAAAAATTGTACACAAGGGAGTTTTCAAAGTGATCCAATAGACGAACCTTTTAGAACCTTGAGTGAATTTAAAAGATTCCATGAACGTTAAAGGTTCTTAATGGAACCTTTATTTTTAAAAGAAGTAGAATTCGGAATCTTTACGGAATCTCTGATCATTTGAGTGTGGAATTCCACGTTGTAGGACTCTTTGTTAAATTCCCAGCCGAACTGACCTCCCCAGACCCTCCTCCCACCTTTTAGCGAATGCTAAACATTTATTCCAAGTGGATGTCAGTTGTCTCTATCCTGAAGTAATGCAGAAGAGCATCTGAAATTCCCATCACCGAGGCATCTCATACTTTCAATACTCTCAATTCCATTGCCGAACCCTCCTGAGGTTGTAAATCTAGCCCACGTGGAGAATCACGGGTGTCAGTGCAAAGGCTGAATGCCCTGTATGGGTTGCAGCCTCTAAATACCTTAAGGGTTGTTTAATTGTGGCTTCAAAAAAACCATAAAGCAAATTACTTGGTGCTACTAGATATTTAACAACCAGCAGAGACACCCAAGAATGCACTTTTGGTGCGCAGACTAGCAATTACGAACAGAAAATGGCACAAATGAAAAGTAGCAGTTCACTCGAAATTAAATTCTGGTGTTATTTACTCATGTCTTTCCAAATCTATTATAAGGAGGATTTTATCACGGGTCCTGTTTATTGTAATGGTGAAAGTCTGAAAAGTGCTTCTGCATTCTATTTCATAACTAAGTCATAACTTTGTTTGTGGAATAGATTGAACAGAGCGATTTAAGTCTGATTGACACTCATAAATAAAGGTTCCAAAAGGTAGTTTTTGCAGTGATGCCATAGAAGACGCATTTTGGGTTCCTCAAAAAACCTTTTTCCAATTATAATGAACCTTTTGTGTAATAACATATAAATGTTCATTGGCATTGATAGTTCCATTAAGAACCTTTACCATCCATAGAATCTTTCCATTCCACAGAAGGTACTTCATAGTGGGAAAAAAAAGGTTCTTTAGATTTTTTAAAAAGGTTCTTTTAAGAACTTTTCACTGAAAGGTTCTTTATGGAACCCAAAATGGTTCTTCTATGGCATCGCTGTAAAAAAAAGCTGGTTCAACATTTTGGAACCTTTATTTTTAAGAGTGTGGATGTTAAAATTTCATAATGGAACCATCAAAACACCTTTTTATTTTTAAGAGTGTGTGTGCAACAAGTTTGACATCAGTGGTGTTATTGATTTTTATGTCATTATATATGACATTATATCATTGACATCCAACCTGGCATGACACTTTTTGACTTTTTGTTCAATGAAATGTATGACTAGTTCACCAAAAAATGAAATGTGGAATTGAATGGTTCCATGCATGTCAAAGGTTCTTTTTGGATCCATAGATGCCAATAAGGATCCTTTTGTTGAATTGCACGGTTCCATGGACGTTAAAGGTTCTTTTTAGAACAACAGACGTCAATAAAGAAACTTTTGTGCAATGGAAAGGTTTAATGGATGTTAAGGGTCTTTTTGGAACATCAAAATAAAATGCCAATAAAGAAACTTTTGTGGGATGTAACGGTGCTATGGATGTTAAAGGTTCTTTTTGGAACCAAAGATGCTAATAAAGAAATTTTTGTAGAATTGAAAGGTTCTATGAATATGTAGGGTTCTTTTTGGAACCATAGATGCCAATAAAGCACCTTTTGTAGAATGGAACGGTTCCATGAATGTTAAAGGTTCTTTTTGGAACCATGGACGCCAATAAAGAACCTTTTGTGGGACTGAAAGGTTCCGTGGATATTAAGGGTTCTTTTTGGAACCATAGATGCCAATAAATAAACTTTTGTGGAATTGATAGGTTCCATGGATGTTAAGAGTTCTTTTTGGAACAATAGAAGCCGATAAAGGACCTTTTCTGGAACTGAAAAGTTCCATGGATGTTAAAGGTTCTTTTTGGATCCACAGATGCCTATAAAGAACTTTTTGTGGAACTGAAAGACTCCATGGATGTTTAAAGGTTCTGTTTGAAACCATAGCAGCCAATAAAGAACCTTTGTGGAACTGAAAGATTCCATGGATGTTGAGGGTTCTTTTTGGAACCATGGATACCAATAAAGATTTTTTGTGGAATTGAACGGTTCCATGGATGTTAAAAGTTTGTATGTACACGTGGGGCGGAAATATCAAAATAGAGGCGAGGTCCTGTTAGGCTATGGGTGTGTTTGTTTTGGTTCTTTCAAATATTTCAAAAAATGCTTAGTGGACCTTCAAAGTTTCTTTTTAGAAACACAGGTGCCAATAAAGAATCTTTTGTGGAACTGAAGAGTTCCATGAATGTTACGGGTTCTTTTTGGAACCATAGATGCCAATAAGAAAACTTAAGTTTTTTAAGAGTGTGAACAAAAAAAGGCTGAAACATTATTAAAAATATCTTCTTTTGTGTCCCACAGAAGAAATAAAAAGGTAATATGTGTTTGGAACAACTTGAGTATGAGTAAATAAAGACAGAATGTTTATTTTTGTGTGAACTATTGTGTGAAATATTGGCCTATTTCTCACACAAAGTTGGCTTGGGAAGATTCTGCATAGTTTTATGGAGTTTTATAGACCCAGCGTTTGATCATGGTGCTGGAGTTCCACTGATTCATGGGCAAAACTCTCCCAAACATCTTCAAATGCTAACCAAACCAAGCACTCCTTTTGGTCTTTTGTCAAATGTTGTGTTTAGGCCTCGCAGCGTGCACACATAAGGACGTGTTCTAAGCCTCGCGTATTCTCTCCGCTTGGCCCCACGGTTCGAGTAAAGACCAGGCCGGGGCCCCTCTTTAGTCACTGAGCATTAGAGAGCGTAATGGGCATGAATTCACAGAAGCGCTTCAGGGTGGGTCATATTTGGCAAACCATTCTGAGCATCGAGAGGAACAAGCGGTATATTCACTGGCCAGACCCCTCACAAAAGTACGCCAAAGCCTCGGCGTGCCAAGATCTCAGATTTCTGCAACGTTCAGCTCTGCTTTAGCTTACGGACCTTCACTTCATATGCGAGCCAGAAGCCTTTCTTTCCAGTACGTTGCGAAACAGGCGGTCCTATCGCAGAGCTGTCGGTCCGCACGGCGAAAACACCAGTCGACGCCAGCACGCACAGCTGGAGGAGAGCATACGATGAAGTGAGGACTCGGCGGCAATAATATGAGATGTTTGCACAGCAGCATAAGGCAGAAAGCTGTGCACATAGACACTTAAAAGCCAACAAGAAATGACATCTGGCCAATCCAGGTCAATTTTGGGGCATCTCAATGCAGTTTCAACAGAATGCATGTATTGCCAAATGAAAAAAGCACAACACGAAGAGGTCAAATGTCATGCAAACCATTGGACAAACTACACAGGCTTAGGCTTCAATAAAGGCAATTCCCTCTCAAATGCAAACCAGGCTCAATTAATAAATCAACCCCATGCGCAAGCTTTATTCAAGAGCGTTTTTGTGCAAGATGCCCCTCTCGCTGTTGGTTAACTATGTCCTGGCAGGCATCTTCTTTATCAATGGCCCCATGTGTAGCAGCCAATGAGGACGGGCTCCATTCCAAACCACATCTCAATGTGCTCACAATTAAGCACAGGGACACTGGAATCGCCTAATTGGATGATGACTGCTTTATGTCCAGGCCTCAACCACTATGGACAATAACAGTAACTTTGCCAGAATGCATCATATTTGCATGCAACATTTCAATTTTTACGCATGCATCCTGCCCTGTACGAATATAAGTAAAGACAACAAACTCATCACATGATGCTAGATTTACTACTTGCTCCCAGACATTCTGTCTGGTATTTAAGTGCATTAGTGCAAGCACCGTTTCTCATTCTGTGGAGGCACTACAGGCGTCAACTCCTGAGAAATCACACAGACCAGGGCATAAACGCTCTTGGAAAACAGGTCAGGGTCTTTCTGCTACCCTAAGTGACCGTGCTCGGTGGACAAAGCTAACTATGCATGCTTATATTGGCACGGCAGTGCACTCGAGATCAATGATGCAAGGTTGCAGTGCCATCTGAGTTCATTAGACTGGCTTACCTTCTGTAAAAGCTCCTGGATGTGTTATGGCCCAGCACTGGTCTCCACCTTAAACTTTCCAAGGGGGGATGTTTGCTCCAATTCCTTTGGATTGCAAAATGAAGAGTCAGTTTTTAAGCAAGGCCCGGCAGATTATGCAAAAGGACCTGTAAGACACTGTCACCAGTGGCTGAATAATCTACTGCTGTCTGAAAGCATCAGACTGTTGTCTGGACACGCATGACAGTGTTGGAGAAGGCAGAAAACTCAAGTCTTGCGAGGATAAAGAAGAAAAAAGGCGTCAATCCAGAGTGAATGCGACGGATTTAATAGTTTATGTCAGTTTCAGGCCATGAGGATCTATTCTCATGAAGAAGAAACCCGTTCAATGCATGTGTGTGTGTGTGTGTGTGTGTGTGTGTGTGTGTGTCAACACAGTGTCCGTACTGTTATGATCGACTCTGGAAGGACTGCTTAAGAGCGATGCGCTAAAGAAACAAACAAAAACCGATCGGAGTGACCGTTGTCTTGGCATCAAGGTGCATCGCTTGCTGGCGGCGCTGGTCCAGAGGGGTTTTTTAATGGGTGGTCGTGCGCAAAAAAGGCGATGGAGAGGAGACGTCCCCCTTTTTAGCTTCGTGTCCGGATGGTGTCTCCGTGTCGGGTTTGCGATTTCCTCAGTCCTGGGGCCTTAGTGTTGTCCTTGGAGACAGTGTGTGGTGTGGTGGGTCTCCAGCACCCCGGACGCGAGCCTGTCCGTGTCTCCTCTCCTCTCCTCGGGCGCAGCGGGCGGAGGGATCAGCCCTGACTGACTGTGACTCTGCCAGCTCAGCGCATGTGTGCTGCTCCGCCCCATCCAGCGCTGAGGAGGCCGTCCTGGGCGTCCGTCCAAACAAACTCCCCTCCCTTCCTCCCTCCAGCGCCCTCAAGATTTTTATTGGCATGGTAATAAAGCTTTTTATCGCCGAAGCTTTAATAAACATTACCTCCTTAGACCCTTTCCCTCAGATCTATTCATTTCGCCTGAGCATAGTGGACACTCTTGCTTAATTTCTTTGAGATTATTCATTATAATATAATATTTAGTGCTGGGCAACGATTAATCGCGATTAATCGCATCCACAATAAATTTTAGGTTTATATATGTGTGCTGTGTATATTTATTATGTATATATATAATTACAAGTATGCATAATAAATATATACAGTATTTTTATTTTGGATACAATCGTTGCACAACACTACAAAATTATATATATTTATTTTATTCTTTATTTGACTCTGTAACTCTAGCACTCTCTATTCTAATTCTATTCTTTAAAAAAACTTGACCCTTTAAGACTTGCACTCCATTTATTTTCCAACTGCTTGTTTTCTTTAAAAAAGTAACACTAACTTCTCTGTTCTTTATGCATTCTATTTATTTGTTTTCTCTTTATTTATTATGTAATCAACAAAAAAGCCTCTTTTTCTATTCTATCTGTTTTCTCTTTATTTATTTTATAGTTAAAAAAAACTTGCTACATGAACTGTGTTAGGCTAACTTAGACTGTTGATTTTGATTGCTTCCATTATCTTCATTTGTAAGTCTCTTTGGATAAAAGCATATGCTAAATGACTAAATGTAATATAATATAATATAAATTTATTAAAATCAGTATTTGCGATATGTTTCTTTATTGGTGTATTACATCATGTATAATTATATTTTCGTAAATATACATCATATATTTTGATCATATAAATTAATTACATTTAATTAAATATTTATTATTTTTATTATTACTAAAGTTTATTTGTATATAATTAAAATAATCAAAATAAATAAATTATAATATAATTTCCAATGCAACAAAACATAAAGAATACACAAAAAAAAAAATTAAGGATATTCATATTAAATTTAGAATATGAAAATGAAAATTCAAAATCACTGTGAATGAATTATTCTGACTAAAATAGTTTGCAAAAAAAAATAAATAAATAAAATGAAATAAAATAAAATATTAATAAAAAAAAATAACAAAGGCAATTTTAGACTCAGGAAGTTCATTAAAGTAGCAAATATATGTTTTCACGTTTTACAGTGTTTTTACATCGTTGTAAGTATGTTTGTTTCTGGTTTCCCTAGGTGAGGTTTCATCTTTCAGGTAAATATGAGTTTTTGCTTGATTTCAGCTGAACGTTTTGTAGTGACTAAGCCACGAGGTGAACACTATAACAATTAATTGTAAATTTCTGTATATGCATACATTTTGTTGAGCTGATCTTTATTATTTACTTTCCCAGGCTCGTTTAAGTTCAGCTTGACTAATTGTCTGATATTGAGCCTTTACAGAATATCATAACATAATTTTACCTTTGTTAATTGTATTTTTAATATTAAAAACTATATTAAATCAAATATTTACTACTATAATATATCTCCTGTATTCATTCCCAAAATCTGTAAGGCTGTTTTGTTTGTAGTAGAGCTGAACTGGGTGACCACTAGATGGCAGCTGCCCAAAGCTGCACTGATAGTCAACATGAGGACAAAAAGAAAAATCCTATAAAATAGTATTATGTTTGTCTGTGCATATGCAAATTGTCAATTTTAGGTTTACATCGGTGACAAATAGAAGATACTGTTTCTGTTGAATCAGATCAGACGAAGAAATGGACTGAAAGCAAAACAAATGTGAACAAATTTATATTATTGTTGAGCATGTGAGGTAAAAACCTGTAATAAAAGACCATATTTTTATGCACCTTGCATTAGCAGCCGTTTTAATGTATTAAGGGGAGACACTGCATTCAAAAACACAGTTTTTTCATGCACCTGTCAAGTTTGAGATTTTGGCTTTTTGGTTTTTCGTAGTGTTTTTTTTTTCAGATTAGTGAAAGGAAACACCCAAAGGACACTGTTAAGTACGGTGCCCGCCAGGGGACACCTTCGGTTCACTTATGTTTGTCGTGGCCACGACATATAAACTCGTGGGAACATGATATTATGTTGTGGCCACGAGATATTAATTCGTGGGAACGTCATATTAACTCGTGGGAACGTGATATTATGTCGTGGCCACGAGATCATTTTGTCGAGGTAACGACATCCTTATGTCGTGGCCACAAGATGCGATGATGAGGGAACAAGATCCATTTCTCGTGGCCACGACTTATTATGTTGAGGAAACAACATGCATTTCTCGTGGGCACGAGTTTTAATGCATAAACAAACCTGCGTGACCATAGTAACCCAGGATTAGCCTATCAGAGATAGGTTTATTAATATTTTATTTTTAATTAAGAAATTATTATATTAATTGTTACAGAAATTAATACAATATTAAATTATTATATTAACAATGGGCGATGCTGTATATGCGAATGCTGATGCTGTCTGTGCGCGATGTAGACATGTATGCATCCCACAGTCTTATTATCTCCTCTTTCCGTAATATTTGTAGGCTATTATTAGTTTATATTCGTTATTTTCCCCTTCATTTCGATCTCTTTACTTATACGTTCTGAATGTAGGTTCTATACCTGGGATTTTTACTGGAATGCAGTTCAAAGGCTGAATTGAACATATATTGTATTTTATTTAGTCTAATTAATAGACAAATATATTTTATTTAGTCTAATTAAAAGACAAATATAGTGTTTCAGTGAGAGTAAATTATTCACGTAGTTTCATCTGGAAATCATTTATCGTCACACCGTAAAATAGGCCTACATGACATTTCTATTAACTGATCGTCTTTTTTCCGTATTTGTATTATTATTATCGTCATCATTATTATAATAATTATTATTATTGTATATATTTTTATTTTCATTTATATTCGTTTCACTACGTGAATGATTCATTCGTCAGTGAACAGTATAGTATTATATAGTCTAGTATCTTAGACGAAACAAAATAAAAATATGTTCAATTCAACCTTTAAACTACATTCCAGTCAAAATCAGTCATGTCAAGCATTTACAGTAGCCTATCATTTCCATATACGTTAAGTAAAGAGATGAAAATGAAGGGGGAAAACGAATATAAACGAAAATAGATAAATATATAGGCCTACAATAATGGGCTAATTATAATAATTAATAATAATAGAAATTATTAAAAATAAAAATAAAATAAAATAGGCCTATTTTACGGTGTGACGATAAATGATTTCCAAATGAAACTACGTGAATAATTCACTCTTCACTGAAACACTATATTTGTCTATTAATTAGACT
>NC_133361.1:20958865-21046348 GCF_049309525.1 Garra rufa
GAGTAAGAATTTTATTAGAAATATTATATAAATTATTAGAAATTTAAATAAAAAACGATGTTTTACAATGTTTTAATAAATATAAGTCGATTGTATGATTGCATTATAATGCTAAATATTATTTTACTACATTATGTACCAAGTATGTATAATTATGTATAATATTTTATATAAAACACATGACAAGTGGACATATTAATTCAAGTCAAATCAAATTCATTTACATAGCGCTTTTCACAATACATGTTTCAAAGCAGCTTCACACAAACACGTTATCCAGAACTTGTAACAGAGGAAATATCTCAAGCCCGTCATTTCCTCCATAAGTTCGCGTGCATATATCACAGCCTGTCGTTCACGCATGTTCGTGCTCGTCCACGTTCTCGCCCTTAGCGTGTGGTTGAGTCACAGCAAAACACATTTCCGGGTTCTTCATGACCGCTCCCATTTTGTCTGTGTGTGTGATTTGTGCTTCGAGCATGCGATTAGGTAACTCCTGTTCCTCCTCCTACAACTACAACTTTCATGCACCCAAAATGGTGTTTGAGTGTCAGCCCTCTCTCTTCTCCCTCTGCTCTTTTCTCCTCCTCCTCCGCTGGTTGGTGGTGTTGTGTTGTAAAGCCCTGCCAGCATGTCAGCTGATCCCGCATGTTTCACCCCCCAGTCAAAGAAAAAGAGCCTATTTACATTCACCAAGCAACATAACAGACCTAGAGCGATATTACGAATAGCATCGCGCATTGATTTTTAACATGTTTACATTCGCTTCAGAATGAAACAAACTATGTAAATAGATCCAGAGAGAATATTTCACACTCTCAGAAAAAAGGTACAAATCTCTCACTGGGGCCATAGCTTTTAAAAACGCACACCTTTGTACCTTTTAGATACTAACATGTACACTTTAGGTACTAATATGCACCCTTTAGGTATACAGGTTCTGCCTTGGTGACAGCTTTTGTACCTTTTTTCTGAGAGTGTAAGATATGCATTATGCATTGCTCTGTGCGCTGATATTTTAGGTAAACTGTAAACATATCATTAATGCTTAAAACATAGATAAATAAATGTTGTGTAAACGTAAATTTTAGCAGATCAAGATGAATAAATTTATATTATTGCTTTAACGAAAGCAATAAATAATAACTATAGCTTACGAAAAATATAACCAGTTTACATGCACCGATCATTTTTTACAGATCTAGATCAATATTTTTATATTAATGATTTAAAAATAATAACAAAAGTTAGTTACAAAAATCCAGCGTGTTTACATGCACGTTCATATTAGTGCTGTCAAACGATTAATTCAAACATCCTAAACGAAAGTTTTTGTTTACGTAACATAAGTGTGTGCACTATATGTATTTATGTATATATAAATGCATGTAAATGTATATTTTTAAGAAAATATGTTTATATATTAAAATAATATGTATACACTAATCGCGATTAATCGTTTGACAGCACTAATAAATATGCAATACGTATACATGTAATTTTTTAATACACGTGCATTAATTTATATTTAATATTTACATTAATGATTTAAAAATAATAAAAACTAGCTTAAAAAACAACCATGTTTACATGCACTGATATTTTTTTTATTAATATTAGAGCTGTCAAGCGATTAATCGCATCCAAATTAGTAAAAATGGATTACATAATAACAATTATTTTTTTATTTACATGCAATACCACATGTAAATATTTTCAGAATATAGTGTGTATGTGTGTGTATTTATATATACATAATATACACAGTATAGACACATTATGCAAACAAAAACTTTTATTTTGTATGAGATTAATTGTTTGACAGCACTAATTAATATGCAACACATATACATTTATTTTTTAATACACGTGCATTGATTTATATTTAGGTTCATGCTTTAAAACTTAATGTAGAAAAGCGTACTTTTTAGATCCAGATCAATATTTTTATATTAATGATTAAAAAATAAATAAAAGCTAGCTTACGAAAAATATAACCTGTTTACATGCACTGAAAAAAACTTTAGTGCCGTCAAACAATTAATCGTGATTAATCGCATAAAAAATAGAAGTTTTTATGTAATAACAATAAAAGTTTTTATTTACATGTAAATATTTTCTAAATATAGGATGAATTTATATATACATAATAAATAAACAGTACACACAGATATATTATGTAAACAAAAACTTTTATTTTGGATGCGATTAATCACGATTAATTGTTAAAATGAAAAATAAAAGTTTTTATGTAATAACACATGTAAATATTTTCAAAATATAGGGTGTGTGTGTGTATTTATAAACAGTATATATTACACATATATTACACATATATTATGTAAAATTTTGGATGCGATTAATCGATTATTTTTGATGTGATTAATTTGACAGCACTAATTAATATGCAACACATATATATATATTTATTTTTTTAATAGACATGCATTGATTTATATTTAGTTTAAAAAATACTTGTTTACATGCACTGATAAATCTTATATATTAATATTAGTGCTGTCAAATGATTCATCATTATTAATCTATACATTTATAAAAAATAAACGTTTTTGTTTACATAATATGTGTATACTGTGTATATTAATTATATATATATATATATATATATATATATATATATATATATATATACATACACACACACACATACACACCCCCTATTTTTTGAAAATATATATGTAAATAAAAAAGTTTTATTACATAACATTTTGGATGCGATTAGTCGCGATTAATCGTTTCACAGCACTAAACAGTGCATGTATTATCCAAAATATAAGTTTTAAATAAATAACAATTATTTATATAAAATAAACATACACTTATACACATACATTATGTAAACAAAAACCTTTATTTTTCGCGATTAATCGTTTGACAGCACCAATTAATATGCAACAATTCTTAATACACATGCATTTATATTTAGGTCCATGCTTTAATTTTTTTAATGTAGAAATGCTTGCTATCAGATCTAGATCTATATTAAAAGACATGCATTATGCTTTAATTTATGTTTAGGTTCTTACTTATGAAACAGCTACGCACGGTGCGCAGATATTTAAATGCATTTAAACCCATAACAAGACGCTTTCTGCCATGCAATCGGCGTGAAACTGATTTCAGGAGAAGATGGTCGACGTTCAAATGCTGTTGCAATACTCCTTTGTTTACATGCAAGTCCTCCTGTTCGGCGGAAGGAGGCTTTTTGGTAGTGCAGTGCTGTGTGTGATTCCTACCAGCTGTTTCCCGCCTTGAAAGACATCCGATCAGCTGCAAACACACACACATGCAGAAGGAGGGAGGGAAGAGAGCGAGCGCGCGCCACACACACACTACGAGGGAACCCCATCAGCTGGAAGAGTAGAGTAACCTTACAACTCAACACTCATCTCAGGCGCCCATGCCCGAAATCAGCAGGATACGCACAGGTCTGCTTCTTAAATGAGCAAGAGGCACGAAGAAGCTGTTTTGTTTTCACGCCGCTAAAGTACAAGAAGAATCGAGGAGCCCGAGCTGGAGAGAAGCGGGGAAGCATGGAGTATTTCATGGTACCAGCTCAGAAGGTGCCCTCCTTGCAACATTTCAGGAAAAGCGAGAAAGAAGTCATAGGGGGCTTGTGCAGGTACGTGAGAGCCTCTTCTAATCAATGCGCACACGTATGTGCGCGATTCTTTAATCCCGCGCCAACAGCAGCAGCGCTACTACTAGAGTAACATGCATGCATGATTTCTGTGTTATTGTGTACATGCGCCTATCCACTGGCTTAAAACAGCACGGAACCCAAGCGAGACTCGGTTTTCTAAATTTAAATCACCTCGCAGGGGTCTATGGAAGCCCCCTGGCTTGTCAGGTCAGTGCTACCTATGAAATATCTCGGCGAAATCGATGCATTTTGTGTCTAACAAACACAAACCACGTGGTTGCATGCACACACACCACGCTGCTGGTCTCGCCGCGCGTCTATTTCATATTACAAACCGCGCATATTTCGTCCCACCAGTGAATTTGCCGTCATATAGAGGGGTTTATAGACTAAAAGTGTGTTTGCGCTCAAGTTCGTGCGTTTTCCAGCCTTAAGTTATTGTGGGCAGTGCGGCCATGCTTGTGGCTCGTGTATTTGGCGTCGTCTGTTTCTCATCGCTATCAAATATTAAAAGTCTCCCGACTGCCATTGCAAACGCGTAACCTCAAAATACGAGGCTGAAATGTGCGTTAGGCGAGAGAAATCAAGCCGTGCGTGCGGTGGGAGAGAGATCAGATGATATTTGGACTGCGTCGCTGCTGCCGCATGGACGGAGGAAGCGAGAGGCGCATTGTTGTAATGGCGGACCGTATCATCTGTGAACACGATGTTTTTTATTTAGGCCAGCGAGCGTGTTGGTCGTCTCGCTCGATATTACACTTTCGGCTCATTGTGAACGGAATATGAGGTGTTTAGAGGTTAGTAAATTAATAACTGGTGTTATTTTAATAAGGGGGTGTGTATGCTGTTGAAGTAAGGCCCCGTCAATGCGTCTGCGATCCATTCTCAGAAGGGGGCGGGGCCAGTGAGGCGATTAGCGCACGGCGTTCTGGGAATTGTAGTTTTTTCCTAAAGTAACTCGCATACAAATAATGCGTATGGTCTTAATAGGTATGTTGTTGTTCAGTGGACATTTTGGAGATTTACAGATAAAACCGTGGTTCTTCAATATAGATTACAAAATGCATAGAATACCGTGGTTTTACAACTGTACAAAACACCAAGGTACTTTTTTGTTGTTGATAATGTTGCTTTACGTATAAAATGTATATACAGTCAAACCAAAATTTCTCACATTATCAGTTTATTCGCTATAGTTTAGAAAATGGTAATAAAATATGACAAGAACTCAAGAGTTAAACTGTGTCAGAACAAATACAAATGATAATGTCAATAACTTGTACAACTTTTGGTCCCAAATTTTGATCATTTTTACTGTATGAAGGGTTTTAGGTGTACTATATCTCAGTTTACTTTATTATGCTATCCTCACTTACATAAATTAACTATAGTGTCCTGCACTCGCAGCTAAAAAATATCAAAAATTATATCTGGTGTTTAAATAATTTTTGGTTTGACTGTATATTACCATTAAACGCCATTTCATTTGATTTATTTATTTATTTATTTATTTTTGGTTAAAACCATGTTTAAATTGTTTGTGTTTTGAAAATGTAGAAGGCAAAGGCATTTCTTTCTTCTCTAATAGTTTTAATTTGGTTATTAAGCAAAGTCCAGTTTAAACTGGATGCAAATCATTATTTTTATAGCAGTTAAATCAATTCATAATGTGTTGTGACTGAAAACACCCTGACTTATGAGCAGTGTTCGGTAATATTTTATGAATTTTGTCATATTACAAGCTTGTACTTTGGCCTATTTTTTTATCTTTCTAATTTGTTGTTGTTTTGTTGTTATTATTAGTATTAAAACACTGTTTAGAGTATTATTCCTTTTTAAATGTTACTTAAGTATTATTATTATAAAACACTACAATTATTAAAACACAATTTTTTTAAGCATTAATAAATATACTGCTTGTTAAGTATTATTATTTAAAAAAACATTACTATTATTTGTATATTAAAACACTTTTAAACATTATTAAATATTTACTGTTAAGTATTTTTAAAACATTGCTATTATTATTTGTATATTAAAACACTTTCAAAGTATTATTATTATTAAATATTATTTACTGTTATGACCTAAGTATTATTTAAAAAATAATTATGTATATTAAAACACTATTTTTAAAGTATTATTATTATTATTAAACACTTAAGTATTAATGCAATTATTAAAACACTTGTTACTATTATTAAATATTATTTACTGTTATGATTTAAGTATTATTGTTTTTAAAACATTACTATTATTATTTGTATATTAAAACACTATTTTAAAGTATTAAATATTATTTATTACGATATATTTTTTAAACATTACTATTATTGTATATTTAAAACTATTTTTAAGTACTAAAATGCAATTTTTTTAAAGTCTTCTTCTTATTTTTAAATATTATTGATTAAGATTTAAGCATTTAAAAACTATTATTATTATTATTAAACCACTTTTATTATATTTTTTAATGTCTATTATTATGTCTATTATTTATACAAAACACTTTTTAAAGTTTTAATACTACTTTAAAAACACTATTATTAATTATTATTATTAAATGATTTATTATTAAAGTATTATTAATTTTAAAACATTACATTATTATTTGTATATTAAAACACTATTTTTAAAGTATTATTAAATATTATTTATTATGATTTAAAAATTATTTTTTTCCAACATTACTATTATTTTTGTATGTTTAAAACTATTTTTAAGTATTAAAATTTAATTTCTAAAGTATTAATAATAAATATTATTTATTGTTAAGATTTAAGTATTTAAACTTATTAAACCACGTTTTTTAAAGTAGTATTATTAAACCTTTTTTAAGTATTATTATTATTATTATTAATATTCATTAATAGTCATTTAAGTATAATTTTTTTAAATGTCTATTATTTGTATATTAAAACACTCTTTTTAAGTTATTTATTTTTATTTATTATTATTTTTAAATATTACTTGTTATAATTAAAACATTACAATTATTATTAGTATTAAGTCATTATATATATTATTATTATTGATGTTTGTATATTACAAAACATTTTTTACAACGTCTCTGTAATTATGAAGTTATTTATTTTGAATGGTTATTATAGCTTGATTTATGTTTAATATAGAACTTTTGTGCTAGCTAGTTTACTCTTTTAAATGTTACATTTTTATTAGTATTCTTTATGGTAGCTTTAACTGCACGAATGCAGAGTCTCTCACCCCATTCTGAAATTAAAGCTCTCTTTTGACCATTTCATTTTCATGCATAAAAGAAGTTGGGTCATATTCAATGCACGATGGATGCAAACGGCTGATCTGACCGTATCTCCTGTTCCACTGTTGGCTCTAGTTGTGATTTTGGCATCGGATCTGTTTGCTGGGTTTTGAGCCGCTTGGACGTAAGGAAGCGAGCAGGGAAACCTCTCTCTCTCCCCTCATGTGCGCCGGCACAATTGTTCCCCGTGTTTGTCCTCATGCAGCTGAGGCGCTGCTGATAAGAGAGGCTTTCCAGAGATACCCCGTGAGATGCCCAGACAGGGAGGAAGTTCAATTAGGGTTCGATTTCCTCGGCCAAAGCACGCGTGTGATCGTGCGAGGCAGAGATTTCCAGGGGCTCGAATTTAGAGACAATGGGCTTCAATGAGCGTTTAGGAAAGTCAATATTTTCTTCTTCACACTTGAATGTTTCTCTTATGGTTGTGTCCTGTTTCAGGCATTTAAGCGAAAGGAAGTTGTTACACAAGTATCATTTTCAAAGAGAATTCATTTAACATTATTCAGCTTGGCAGTGTTTAAATGTAAGACACTTTTAACATGCTTTTGCAATTTCTTTAGGTGCATGATTATAATACATGCTCTGTTACAACCTATGAGGTTAAATGTAGTAATTTTACTTTTAAAATAAGTTTCAAGTAGACTAAAGTGCCTTTATATCTCCTCCTCACAGCTTAGCAAACATTCCCCTCACGCCAGAGACGGCGCGGGACCAGGAGCGGCGTATTCGGCGGGAAATCGCCAACAGTAATGAGCGCCGGCGCATGCAGAGCATCAACGCTGGCTTCCAGTCTCTGAAAACACTCATCCCGCATAGTGACGGAGAAAAGCTAAGCAAGGTGAGTCAGACCGCTTTTGTAAACGAACTGCTAAGAGTTGAAATCAAGTGTTGATTTATATGAATGTTTTTTTGTTTTTTTCAGAAAGTAAATACTTTTATTATTTACTTACTCTCATGTTGTTCCGAACCCATGTTTTTAAGCTCTAAACAAGCATGGAAAAGCATCTTGAAAGTAAAACAGAAGTAGTCTATATAACATACAATGCTGTATGTGACCCTGGACCACAAAACCAGTCTTAAGTAGCACGGATATATTTGTAGCAATAGCCAACAATGCACTGTATTTTCTTTTGTGCCAAAAATCATTAGGATATTAAGTAAAGATCATGTTCCATGAATTTCCTACCTTAAATATATCAAAACATAATTTTTGGTTTGTAATATGCATTGCCCAGAACTTCATTTGCGACAACTTTAAATGCGATTTATTTTCAATATTTAGGTTTTTTTTTTTTTGTTGCAGCCTCAGATTCTGGATTTTCAAATAGTTTCTATAGTTTTCAAATATTGTCCTATCCTATCAAACCACACATCAATAGATATTAATAAAAAAAATGACCCTATAACTGGTTTTGTGGTCCAGGTTCACATATTGCAAATCTTCTGATGTCACACAAGAGTTGTTTGTGTAATTTTTCTTCTCTTATAATCTTTGTTTTTGATTATAGAGTTGAATCATTCCAATATGTGACCCTGGACCACAAAACCAGTCATAAGGTTAAATTTTACAAAACTGAGATGTATACATCACATGAAAGCTCAATAAATAAGCTTTCTACTGATATATGGTTTGTTAGGATAGGACAATATTTGGCCGAGATACATCTATTTGAAAATCTGGAATCTGAGGGTGCAAAAAAATCAAAATACTGAGAAAATCACCTTTAAAGTTGTCCAAATTAAGTTATTAACAATGCATATTACTAATCAGAAATTACATTTTGATACATTTACAGTAGGAATTTTACAAAAAATCTTCATGGAACATGATCTTTACTTAATTTCCTAATGATTTTTGGCATAAAAGAAAAATCTATAATTTTGACCCATACAATGTATTTTTGGCTATTGCTACAAATATACCCCAGCGACTTAAGACTGGTTTTGTGGTCCAGGGTCACATATGTGAATGAATCATTCATATGTTTTGCGAACCAGATTCACCTGATTCATCAAAAGTATCCAACTCACAAATCAGAGTTTGTTCTTTGAAAATCTTGACATCTGTACTTTTGAACCTGTGTGATAGCTTTTAGTGAGTCTGCTTTTGTTGCATTGGAAAGATCTGCGTGAATGTTTTTTTTAGCATCTGCTATAACAAAAGTGTTTGTTATTTGGGTAAACCATTCTTTTTAATATAGATTTTATGTAAGTGTACACTACTAAGATTTTTTTCTTCTGCTCACCAAGCTTGCATTTATTTAATCCAAAATACAGTAACGGTACAAATTTGAAATATTTTAACTATTTAAAGTAACTGCTTTCTATTTGAATATATTTTAAAATGTAATTTATTTCTGTGATCAAAGCTACATTTTCAGCATCATTACTCCAGTCTTCAGTGTCACATGATCTTTCAGAAATCATTCTAATATGCTGATTTGCTGTTTAAGAAACCTTTTTATTATTATCAATATTTAAAACAGTTCAGGATTTATCTGAAATAAAAAGCTTTTGTAACATTTTACACTATACCATTCTTTTTTTTTTTTGGGAAAGAAATTATAAAAAATGTAATACTTTTATTTAGCAAGGATGCTTTAAATGGATCAAAAGTGATGATAAAGACAGCTATAATGTTACGAAATATTTCTATTTCAGATAAATGCTGTTCTTCTGAACTTTCTATTCACCAAAGAAACCTGAAAAAATTATTCTCAGCTGTTTTCAACATAATAATAATAATAATAACAACAATGTTTTTTGAGCAGCATATTAGAATGATTTCTGAAGGAACATGTGCTAAAGATTTTTTCTACTGGCCCGATCGGGCCAGTGGTTCAGATTTTTACTTGCCCTGACAAAATTTTCACTGGCCCAACCAAAAAAAACAAATTAAAAAGTTAATAGTTATTTCTTAGCCACATTTTAAATAATGTGTCAAAAGCCAAATATAACTATACATACACTTTTCCTTAAATACAATTGACAATTTTAAAAATTATAATTGTGATGTAAATTTATGCACAACAGTATGTCCAGGTTTATGGTCCCAGATCAGCAGTTAACTATACATAAATGGAGGACTAATATTAAAGGAATGTTGTTGCAAAGAGAAGAAAATCAAACAATATTAGTAAACAGACTGTTATTAAGCAGAATTTATGTTAAAAGTTTTATTGTTTTTATGGTGGTCGTCCATGAAATGAAAGTTTTTACATTTTCATATGTTTAATTAGTCTCAGAGGTGCCATGAGTGCAATCAAATTCATAAATTCATGTTGAGATTAATGTTTTAAATATAAAATTTTGAATACAGAGATCTGCCAGCAGGTGGCGGCAAGAGATTTAATTACTGAATCATATTCGTTTGATTTGTTCGAACGGATGGTTCATTCAGGAATAAAGCCTTTATGAATGGCAAATTGAATCATTTCACTAGATTCGTTTAAAAACGCACGTTCATTCATAAACGAAACACCGCTGTGTTTGAATGGAGATGCGCAGCAGCTCAGTTGTGACTTGTTTCAGACCACTTTTGATGAAGAAATAGAGCAAAATCAGGCATAGTGTTATAGTCAGACAATGTAAGTCACTTAATAATAACTTGTTTATTTAACTGTTGTAATAAATCAGTACCTCATTTACAAACTCCCACAAAAATGATTAAAAGCTGTCACACAAGCTGTTTGCGATATTACAAAGCTCTATTATAATCAACGGCGCTCTCTATAACTTACTGCACAATCAGTCTCTTATTTACACTCTCTTTACACTTTGTTTATGAAAAGATTCGTGAGATATGTCTGTGATGCATTATTCTTCGTTGCAAAAACGTGTAGAAACCTTTGAAGCTCCACTGAGCGCAAACACAGATATGCTGATGGGATCAGTCGCACATGGTGCTCCTAAATATTTTTTCACAGTCGCACGTAGTAATTTTTAGTCGCAAATGCGAGTTAGAAACAGACGTTTTCTTTTTAGCTTCATAATTTGATGCTGCCGTCTCGTCGCTGTACTGGTTGTTACCAGGTTACGGAAAAAACTGTGCTCACAACATCCAATCAGATAAGAGGAACTGAAAAGCAATATGGTGTTCACGAAATCACAGAGAAGGTAACATTTAAAGGCTTAAAAACACAAGCTGTTTCTCGATTCTAAGACTGTATTTGCAAATTAAACTTTAGTGACAAGGCAGCACCGATCGGGCCAGTGACGATCCTGTCTACTGTCCCGAGCGTCTCGCACGCTGGCCCCGGGCCATCGGGCAATCCTTATTGTCGAGCCCTGATGTGACACTGAAGACTGGAGTAATAATGCTAAAAATTCTGCTTTGAAATCACAGGAATAAATTACATTTTAAAATTTATTCAAATAGATAGCAGTTATTTTAAATAGTAAAAATATTTCAAAATTGTACTGTTTTGCTGTACTTTGGATTAAATAAATGCGGGCTTGGTGAGCAGAAGAGACTTAAAAAAAAAAAAAGATTAAAAATCTTAGTTTAAAAACTTTTCACTAGTGTAGATGCCACCAATAAAATGTCAATTATCTTTTTCTTTAAGTTTAAATGACATCTGATTAGTTCTCTTTTAATATATTTCACTATTACCATATGCTATACTTCTTTTTAAATTCTTTATTTATTTTAAAAATCTAAAATTAAGACAAAGCTGCTCACCAAGGCTGCAATTAGTTTGATCAAAAATGCAGTAGAATTGTGAAATATTATTACAGTTTAAACAAACTGTTTTATATTTGAATATAGTTTAAAATGTAATTTATTCTTGTGACGCAAAGCTGAATTTTCAGCATCATTACTCTAGTCTTCAGTGTCACATGATCCTTTAGAAATCATTCTAATATTCTGATTTGCTGCTTACTAAATAGAAAGTTCAAAAGAAAAACTTTAGAAGTGTCTTTACTGTCACTTTTGACCAATTTAATGCATCTTTTCTGAATTAAACTACACATTTCCAAACTTATGAACAGTCATGCACACATATCATCCATCACAAAAGATGTTTAACATCATTGTGCCAGCACATTCAGATGGATGTAATGCGATCTCTTTCTCTCTCAGGCTGCCATCTTGCAGCAGACGGCCGAATACATCTTTTCTCTGGAGCAGGAGAAGACGCGGCTGCTGCAACAAAACACCCAACTCAAACGCTACATACAGGTGAAGCTCTTTTCTATATCTTATTAATATAGCAAATTAAACATGGCTTATGAGAACATTTGAGATCTTTTTATTTCCTGTCGTCTCATGTTTTCCTCCTCCCCTCAGAAGGAGTTCAGCGGGTCGTCCCCGAAAAG
The DNA here is from genome assembly GCF_049309525.1 of Garra rufa. Classification (NCBI taxonomy): domain Eukaryota; kingdom Metazoa; phylum Chordata; class Actinopteri; order Cypriniformes; family Cyprinidae; genus Garra; species Garra rufa. The sequence continues at coordinate 20,971,129 of NC_133361.1, forward strand.
GAGGCGCGCCGAGGAGAAGGATGAAGGGATTGGGTCTCCAGACATTCTGGAGGAGGAGAAGGTGGAAGATCTTCGACGAGAGATGATCGAACTCCGACAACAGCTGGATAAAGAGCGCTCCGTTCGCATGATGCTAGAAGAACAGGTAAACATCCTTTTAGCTTAAAGGATAACTATTGCCAAAATGCAACCTGGGCCGTTTTTTTTTTTTTTTTTTTTTACAGTAAACGAGACAAACATATATCTAAAAGCATAATTACGACAAACGAGCCGTTTTTGGGATTGACCGTGATTTTGTTTTGTGGTCAATGGCCAGTGAATGGGAATACTAGGGGCATAAATGTGAGCGCATCAAAATCGATATTTTTACAACACTAAGGCTCGACACACCATGAAACTTTGCTCGAAGTATCGCCTGGGTCTCTACACATGAACTCCAGCATTGAGAACATTGTTTGTGTACACAGAGTTTACTAAAAAGAAAGTTTTTGAACAACTCACTTTCACTGTTTGAGTTTCCGCTCGCGGCCGTCTTGCCAGTCAAGAAGTGTCGATCTCCGAATGCGAATGAATGGACTGCATAGGACAAAATATCAGGCTTATATGAGGCTCTTTTTACAACTAGAAGGTTAATATTGTTTTTCAAAACAACGAATTAGCCGTGCATTTATATGGAAATATGCTTTAGGAGCTATCCATCTTTACTCTCCTCGCATTCGGAGATCGACACTTCTTGACTGGCAAGACGGCCGCGAGCGGAAACTCAAACAGTGAAATTGAATTGATCAAAAATTTTCTTTTTAGTAAACTGTAGTAAACACAAACAATGTTCTCAATGCTCGAGTTCATGTGTAGAGACCCAGCCGATACTTTGAGCAAAGTTTCATGGTGTGTCGAGCCTTAGTGTTGTAAAAATATCGACTTTGATGCGCTCAAAGTTATGCCCCTAGTATTCCCATTCACCGGCCATTGACCACAAAACGAAATCACGGTCAATCTCAAAAACGGCTCGTTTGTCGTAATTATGCTTTTAGATATATGTTTGTCTCCTTTACAGTAAAAAAAAAAAACAGCCCAGGTTGCATTTTGGGAATAGTTATACTTTAATTTGTACCTCATTACAAAAGGGAGTTCTCATTCATAACATTTTGTCATCGTTACTTGACAAATCTTGTGAATCTTCAACAGAACTCGCTCAACTAAATCTCTCCTATTTGTATTCATCACAGCCCAGTGCTGAAGAGTTGTCATCTGTGAAATCCGTTATCAAACTTTTCTTTTGCTGCATCAGTTTGCCTGCTAAAATTAGCTTGCTTTAGTCTTTGCATATTTAATGAGATATCGCAGAAGGTGCACGGCTCCCCCGAGAGCTTGAATCGTTTCCGAACATCACACTTGAAGTGCAAATTAAACCTCAATCTCTGCTGCTATCCATGAAACGTGCTTGAGAAACTTCCTCAGGCTGGGAAAAAAAAGTATTAAGAGGAAACACTGCTGTTGTACTGACCTGAGTGTGTTTCTGTTAGATCCGCTCATTGGATGCACACTTGTACCCAGAGAAGCTAAAGGTGATCGCTCAGCAGGTCCAGGAACAGCACGTGCAGACGCAAACTCTGCTCCGTCTTCAACAGCAGCAACAAGATCAGCTGGGAAAAGAGACCACCCCACCTGCACGCAGCCCGCTGGTCAGACATACTATCAGTTTTACTGATATACTAGCATACTAATGATAAGAGGTTTTGCAGTGCACTTTGTTTGTGCTGATCTGAGGCGTTGATCCACTAGAGGGCATTAGAAGAGTTGAAGACAACATCAAATGACATTTGCTATGCATTTAACTTCTGTAATGTGACAGATTTCTGAGTGACGTAGTATTCAAATGATAATAATGTAGGACGGGACTTTATTTTACCTATGGTTTGACTGTGTAATATTACTTTTTGATGTCTTAGAATATTTAGATATATTTTTAGCAGCAGAGAATATTATTACTATTATTACGCTACTATAAAAGTCTTATTCAGCAAGGGTGCATTAAATTGGTCATAAGAGACCAATTTAAATGTTTCAAAAGATTTCTTTATCAAATAAAAGCTGTTCGTTTGAACTTTCTATTCATATGTGACCCTGGACCACTAAATCTGTGTTAAGTAACATGGATATATTTGTAGCAATAGCCAAAAATACATTGTATGGGTCAAAATTGATTTTTAGGCCAAAAGTCATTAGGCTAAAGTAAAGGTCATATTTCATGAAGATATTTTGTAAATTCCCTACCATAAATATATCAAAACTTAATTTTTGATTAGAAATATGCATTGCTAAGAATTTCATTTGGACAACTTTAAAGGCAGTTTTCTCAATATTTAATTATTTTTGCATCCTTAGATTCTATATTTTCAAATAGTTGCATCTCAGCCAAATATTGCCCTGTCCTAACAAACCATACATCAATGGAAAGCTTATTTATTCTGGACCCTTATGGTCACATGTAAAGAATCTTGAAAAATGCATTCAACAAAATTTATGAATCAGCACAACCGTTTTCAACATGTAGTCAACAGCAAATCAGCATTAGAATGATTTCTGAAGAATCATGTGACACTGAAGACTGGAGAAACGATGCTGAAAATTCAGCTTTGCATCACAGGAATAAATTAAATTTCAAAATGCATTCATATAGAAAACAGTCGTTTTAAATTGCAATAATATTTCATAAAATATCTGTTTATTGCATTTTTGCTTTTGCATTAAATGCAGCATTGGTGAGCATAAGAGACTTCTTTCAAAAACAATCTTACAGACCCTAAACTTTTGAATAATGTGCGCTTAATCATGCACAATAAGACCAGATACATTGATGAGTAACTATATGCATTAAGTGTCAGTTCTGATTTGTTGTAACCCTTCGTCCTGCTTTATTTCTCAGGTGTTTTCTCCTGCCACGCCGCCTGCGCCCACTCATCACGCCACAGTAATTGTTCCCGCCCCTGCGCCGCCGCCCCCTCCCCATCATGTCACTGTGGTCACCATGGGCCCCACCTCCGTGATCAACACAGCATCCACATCACGACAGAACTTGGACACCATTGTGCAGGTAAAACCTATTTCTGCCCAGCTCAAGGAGAAAGTCCTAAATGAGATTTCACTACCAGATTCCCATTGTTGCGGGCACTAAAGAACTACACCTGAAGTTGTAGATTAAAAGAGACGTTCACTTCGGAAATAATGTGGGAAATAACCCATGTGATTCTTCATTTGCAAATAAATTAAGATTTTTGAGAAAAACCTTCCGGGATTTTTCTCCATATAGTGGACTTCAAAGGGAGCCAAAGGGTTAAAGGTCCAAATTCTAGTCTGTCTTTTTATACTTTTTAACCACAAATGCTCATCTTGCACTTACTTAATGCACTTCACGCATTACATAATCATGTTGAAAATGTCACGTGAGGTTAGTTCTTTGTCTGTGTACTCCGGTTCAAAAAGGTAGGGTAAGCTGAAAAACTCCATCTCATTTTCTCCAACTTCAAAATCACCCAACATCGTTGTTTTATGTTGTTTTGTTTTTTTGTAAAGGTAATTTTACTCTTTTTGCACATTCACTTTGTAAACATTGGGCCTGTACTTCCACCTACGTCACACTTGACCTTTCCTTCATGATTATGTAATGCATGAGGTTGGGCTGGTGCAAAACGAGCATTTGTGGAAAAAATAAAATTATATTTTAAGAAAATTACCAGTTGTTTTGCTTAGGGCTGCCCGCTAGTAGTCGACTAACCATTTAACCATTAGCCAAAGAGAAGAGGCTTGGTCGACCCAAATTTTATTAGTCTCTTAGTCACAGAAAAAACAAATCCACAGGAAGTGGCGAAGTCACAGAGTCTGTGACGGACAGATCGTTAATGGCTGGTCTGTTTGGTAATATTGCATCGGACAGGACATCCAAATGCACACCTATCATTCATCCACCTCAAATATGACTTTCATCTGAAATATGTACGTAGTGGCAACTTTAGGCTACATGGCCACTCAGTTTAATATTAACCGAGAACAATGTGCGCTATTGAAGTGTCTGTGTGGAGTGTGGAAGCTGAACAGTAGCGCATTCTTTTATCATTTTTTATCATACCGATAAAGGTAATACATATTTCTTTAGAGACTACATTTAATTGTGTGCACTCACAATAACGAAACATTGTGTTTTTGTAAAATAATTAAAACAAAACAGGATGCATTTTCAGCCGTGCCTCTCTCTGAACTTTTTTTTTTTTTTTACCACAAATGCTCATCTTGCATGTCCACATCTTCACACATTACGTAATTACATTAGAAAGGTCACGCAAGGTTAGTTCTTCGTCTTCGTGAAAAACTTTCTCCTCAAACTTCAAAATCGCCCCCAATTTTTTTTTTTTGTTAACTTTCTTTGCACGTTTGCTTTGTAAACACTGGGTTGGTACTTCTGCCTACATCTTGCGTGACTTATCCAACACGATTACATAATGTGTGAGGTTGGGCTGGTACAAGACGAGCATTTGTGGTAAAAGTACCTTTTTTTTTTTTTTTTAAGAAAATTACCAATCGTTTTGCTAGCTAAGACCCTTATTCCTTGCCTGGGATCATGTAGAGCTCTTTGAAGCTGCACTGAAACAGCATTTTGGACCTTCAACCCATTGGCCACCATTGAAGTCCACTATATGGTGTAAAATCTTTGAATGATTTTCTCAAAAACATTAATTTCTTTGCGACTGAAAACAGAAAGACATGAACATCTTGGATGATATGTGGGGAAGATGCACTAATCCTTTAAAACGTGAAAATATCTTCAGGTTATGTTAACCACAGATCTTATTTCAGGCATTTAACCAAAAACCTATTAAAAAAAATCCACTGATTTCAGGATTTTTGCACTTCCGGTTCCAATTTTTCCAATCCAGTTCCAATTTAGTTCAGAACAAGTAACCAAACCTAGTGTAAAACGAGTTGTTTCAGATAATAAAGCAAAGTTAAGCAAGTCAACCTACAGTTTCTTCCTGTTTTCCCACAGGCCATCCAGCACATCGAAGGCACACAGGACAGAATGGTCGTGCCCGAAGAGGAAAAGCGCCGGGCGGTCATCGTCACTCCGGGCCGTGTCCTCACAGACACCGGCGACTCCGACACCGCCTCTGACAACGAAGGATCTGAGGACTGTTAACTGCCCCAGTCACCCCCAACCCCCATATCGCCCCACCACATGTAACTGGGAGGCGCGGAAAAGGGGTGAGGGGGGTCTGCGGCGAAAGGGCCTCCCGCAGAAATACTCTTTCTTTCTCTCTCCTCTCTTCCTGTCGCTGTCTTCTTCACACTCGCATACGGGGGGACTCACAGATTCAATGACTTGAAGGTTTATTGGGGGAGGGGGGAACAAAAAACAAAAACAAGAAAATAAGGAAATGTTACAGGAAATGTGCTACAAGCAGAACGAGCACGCTTATGTATACTCGCACAGTACACTATAACCCCATAGCACTCTGGTAACTTGTCGTTACATTCATATGATACAGCTCTTACTCATACTCCGTCGAATCGTCTTCTGTTTCAACTAGGTAAGCGATTTTGTGAGGGAATCACAAAATCTCCCATCAGAATCCACCACAGGTCTTCCAGGCCTCTGCTTAATCACTTCCTGTTCTTCTTCCTGCCCACAAGAGGGCAGTAGAGTCTTCTGATCGGAGGAATCCCATTCCCGCGTCTCATCTCTCGAAATTTGCCCCGCCATCCTCTGGTTGCGTCATATTCCTCTTTCCGTTCTGGGGAGGCTTGAAGCATCACTGTGAGCCAATGAGACTTCAGAAACCTGTTTCACACCATGGCTTCCGAAACTTTAGAGGAAATGTTACCTTTCTTTCGTTATTGTTTTATTTTTGGCGCCGACGCGCTCCTAGTTTTCCATTTGCCTGCGGGCACCTTTGATTGATTGTCAATGGAGGGACAAAGACCGCCACTGCTTAGAGGGCCTTGTGCCGCGTCCTTTGTAAATAACGCAAAGTTATTACGCAAAGAAGGGGGACTTTGTGCACCCGAAGTCGCTCGCCTTTACTGGGCTGGGTTCCCAGTATGCTTGTTTGGGCGACGCACTTCCTCCGTCGCGTCAATTGCCCTCCGGTCCTGTCCTCACGGATGTAATTTTGAAATTCTGGCTGAATTTGTGTCGTTTGTGTGTCAAATGGAATAAGCTAAACGTCAGGTACACGTACCTGCGATTAAATTTTTGTCGCTTTTAGCGCACTCGCTAAAAAGTGTAAAGGTTTGTTTTTTTGCGACAGTGTGGAAATAGCACTACCAGGGTTGTCATAGCCCGATTTCAGCCTATGCAGCTCTTTTGGTTCTCGCCCCCTTTTGAGAGCAACTTCGTGGCCCCTTTGGTCCTCTGTCCATTTGTCAAGTTCGACGCTCTGTAATGATGTTTACGGCGACACCGAAGAGTGACTAGCCCGTAATCATGCGCTCAAGCTCTATGCACTCGCTGGTTCACTCGGCTCGCTTGAATGTTTTAATTTCCCTGTTTCTCTCGGCGTACGACGAGGACGTTCGTAGACGCCATGAATAATCACGTGCAAGGTGGTGCTACTCCTGCGAGAGCTCTCCGGATAAGCCAAGGACGTCCGATCTGGCTCCTAGAGGGCACTGTCCTGTAGAGTTTGTCTCCAAACACCTGAATTGAGGATTACTACAGGTGTGGAATGGGAAAAGTTGGAGCAAAGCTCTCCAGGACGTTGGTCCTTGGGACCAGGCTTGGACACTCCTGGGATAAGCCATGGGATAGTGTGAACTCTTCATACCCCTGGTGGGATTGAGAGACGGAGCGTATCCTGTGTCAAAACAACGGCCAGTGGCTTGCCTTAAAACAGCTTCGGTGTGCACAGTGAGGCACAGAGGCCTGCCTTAAACTAGCCCTGAAGGTGGCGCTAGAGAGCAAGGCCGGAGGGCACGGTTAAGACACGGCGTCCCATTTTCATCTCTTCTCATCTCGCGGTTCACGTTTCCAAACATTCCAGAACGGTCTACCGTTGTGTTTTGCGTTGAGTTGCCGACGCTAAAGTCGGCAAGATTTGGCCATACGGTGAGAGTCGTCTCGTTTTTTGACTGAAATTTTGAAAGTGTGCATGTCCCCCTTCCCTTATGAAATATTACAGGGAATCTTTTTGCTGCTGGACAGATTGTTTTTTCCTTCTGGATTTATCAGGTGCTTGTCAGCACGCTGGACCTTGTCATTCGTATTGCGGCGAAGACTGCAGGGAATCGGGGCTTCCAGAAGAACGGGCTGGTCTGATATTGGCAGATTTGTTCATTTGTACTTTTATTTGGCATAATAGCGTCCTGCTCGTGCTGTCTTTTCACGTCAAGTCTGTAATAACGGTTTTGTCTCCGCGAGTCTCTTTCGCTCCCCCCGCGTTTGAACATTTCCTCTACCGAAGCCACAGGGTGTCTATTTTTTGTGTATTTTCTACTCACAGAAATCACTGTAAGAAATCTCGAGGACATATCAGAGGTTGGGGTGTGTCGGAAACGGGGGGCGATTTTATGAACCTGAAGCACTTACTGTAGTATAACGAGGAGCGACTCTTGTTTTCAAAGAGACATTCTCCTCGACCGAAGCTCTTCTCGCTGTGATTTTTGAACCACACGGCTGTGTTTAACCCTCAACGTTTGTCCTGGCACACCACACAAAGTCCTCTGGCCGTCTCCGCAGTCTCCAGACTTGTCCTGTCTCTCATCCTCTCCCTCTTTTATTGTCTGTCATCTCTTATTATTTTTTGTTTCTATTTTTGTTGTTTTTCTTTATGTGGGACAGTCAGTCCATTTGGTTGAGAAGCTATTGTATTTTTTTTTTTTTTTAAATGGGGAAAAGAGGCTTGTGCCTTTGTAAAAACAGAATAATAAAGTTTGTACTTTGTTTTTTACAACTTCGCAGTGTGTTGTGTAAATATTTCTCCGTCTTCAATATGAAAAGGCAGTATAAAAGGCACTGTAAACCTCTGCTAGGTTACATATCGAGTAACAAATCAGTTCGACTTTTAACATTCTAAGAATGTTTTTAAATGTGTTACCCTGGACCACAAAACCAGCCATAAGAGTCAGATCATCTAAAAATCTGAATAAATAAGCTCTCCATTAATGTATGGGTTGTTAGGATAGAACAATGGTCGAAATACAACTATTTGAAAATCTAGACTCTGAGGGTGCAAAAAAATCTAAATATTTGAGAAAATCACCTTTAAAGTGGTCCAAATGAAGTTCCTAGCAATGCATGTATGTACAATGGTGCTCCAGGGTCACATATAAGAGTGACGTGTTGCTGTGGCATTTGGGTGCCTCATAAATGGGAAGACAAGCTTCGATTTCTGTTGTGCTATTCTGACTCCTGGAGTGTGATTTGTACGTGAGCAAAGATCACTAAACCATGAGTGCTCGAGGAACACTTTATGATTCCCTCGACACTCTGACATTTACGATATAATTAACCTAAAAAGCTGTTTTATCATCAGGAGAGTGAGGGTCAAGGAGGAGTAAATGGTTTAACACTTCAGAAATATTACCAGAGTTTTTAAACTGTGATTTAGTAACCTCAAAATTTAGTTTTGTATGTTGTATATTGTCCGCTGGTGCCAAATTAGAAGCTCATGCAGAGTTGTAACTTCAGATGAAGGATAAAGATTTGGATTTGTTCCTTGAATTGTTTTTTTTTTTTCTTGTCAAACATAGTCCTATCCTACCCATACAATTATTATTATTATCTTTTTTTACAAATCCGTTACTGATTCCAAATTACACAACAAAAATTGTAATTACTTAATCTATTGCGTTACACATTTTAGGTTAAATATTCTGACTACTTAAAGTCACAATTTTGAGAGATATAAGTTTATACAATTATAAACTTGCAGTTTAGATTTTTTTCAGTATTGCATGATATGTACTTGCAATTGTGAGTTAAGTCAGAATTGTGAAATATAAACTTATAATATAACTTATGAGAACATATCAGTCCTTTTCCCATTCAAAACTATACTTTATAAGTCGCAATTGCGAGTTTATATCTCACAATTCTGAGAAAAATCAGAATTGCAAGTTTATATCTCGCAATTGAGAAATAGTCGGAATTCTGAGAAATAAAGTCAGAATTGTAAGATATAAACTCGCAGTTCTGGCTTTTCTCAGAATTCTGTGATAAACTCGCAAATGCAAGAAAAAACTCAGAATTGCAAGATTAGAGAAATAGTTGCGATTCTGAGGAATAAGTCACATTTGCGGGATGTAAACTCGCAATTCTGAGAAATAGTCAGAATTGCAATTATAAACTTGACTTTTTTTCAGTATTGTGTGATTTTAAACTCACAATTGCGAGTTAAGTCAGAATTGCGAGATATAAACTCGCAATTCTGATTTTTCTAAGAATTCTGTGATATAAACTCGCAAATGCAAGAAAAAAAACTCAGAATTGCAAGATTAGAGAAATTATTGCGATTCTGAGGAATAAGTCACATTTGCGAGATGTAAACTCGCAATTCTGAGAAATAGTCAGAATTGCTTTTATAAACTTGACTTTTTTCAGTATTGTGTGATTTAAACTCGCAATTGCGAGTTAAGTCAGAATTGTGAGATATAAACTCACAATTCTGAGAACATATCAGTCACCCTCCCCCCCCAAAACTAGACTTTATAACTCACAATTGCGAGTTTATATCTCGCAATTTTAGAAAAAAAAATCTGAATTGCAAGTTTATATCTCGTGATTCTGAAAAATATTTGGATTTATGAGAAATAAAGTCAGAATTGCAAGATATAAACTCGCAGTTCTGACTTTTCTCAGAATTCCGTCATATAAACTCGCAATTGCAATAAAAAACTCACAATAACTTTAAAGTCTTTAGAATTGAGAGATATAAACTTGCAATTTTGAGAAATAAAGTCACAATTCTAAGAAATAAAGTCAGAATTGCCAGATATAAACTCGCAGTTCTGATTTTTCTAAGAATTCTGTGATATAAACTCGCAAATGCAAGAAAAAGTCACAATTCTAATAGTCAAAATGTCAAGATAAAAAATTGCAATTCTGAGAAATAAAGTCAGAATTGCAATTATAAACTTGCAGTTCTGACTTTTTTCTCAGTATTGCGTGATTTATACTCACAATTTTGAGAACATAACAGCCCCCCCCCCAAAACTAGACTTTATAACTCGCAACTGAGTTTATATCTCACAATTCTGAGAAAAGTCAGAAATGCAAACTTGCAAATGCAAGAAAAAAACAATTGCAAGATTTAAACTCGCAATTCCGAGAAATAAGTCACAACTCCAATAGTCAAAATTTCAAGATATAAACTTGAAATTCTGAGAAATAAAGTCAGAATTGCAATTATAAACTTGCAGTTCTGACTTATTTTCAGTATTGCGTGATTTAAACTCGCAATTGCGAGTTGAGTCAGAATTGTGAAATATAAACTTACAATTCTAAGAACATACCAGTTTCCCCCTTCAGAACTAGACTTTATAACTTGCAATTGCGAGTTTATATCTGAGAAAAAAAGTCAGAATTACAAGTTTATATCTCACAATTCCGAGAGTCAGAATTCCGTGATAAAAACTCGCAATTGCAAGAAAAAGCTCAGAATTGCGAGAAATAAAGACGCGTTTCTGAGAAATAAAAAGTCACAATTCTGAGAAACATAAACCAGAATTGCGAGAGGAAAAAACTCAGAATTGCGAGATTTAAACTTTATCGCAATTCTGTGAAATAAAGTTGCAATTCTGAAAAAATAAAGTCAGAATTGAGAGATTTAAACTTGCAATTTTGAGAAATAGTCACAACTCAGCTCTGACTTTTTTCTCAGTATTGCATGATATACACTTGCAATTGCAAGAAAAAACTCAGAATTGCGAGATTTAGGTAATCTGATTACTAAAACTCATTTATTGCATTAAGAAAATCTTGTACCATATTAATATAAAAATCCAAAGAGTAATTAGCGTTGTTATTAGCAACATGAAGTGCATTAAACATTACATTGCGTCACGGTTTACCAAACTGGTGTCTGTAAATTTATTGGGTTTGGTACAATGTGCAAAGTTATATAGAAACACTTTACAAAAAAAAAAGTAACTGTGATTTTTATCTAATTCTGACTTTCCCCTAGAAATGTGAGAATTAAAAAGTTGCCATTACCTTTTTATTTATGTTAAGTATATTTGGTCTAAGCTCACAATGAGCATGTCTGGGGAATCATAGAATGCAGAAGTCATGCAGTTCATTAGTTGTAAATGATTATTATTTTTATTAAATTGCTTAATTTATAACAGATTTGCATAATTCTTTTAAATCCCAGAAGACCCTTAACAACAGAAACAACCACCTGCTGTTTGTTTCACATTTGTCTTTTACAAATGAATCGTGCCTGTACTTTTAATGAACGTAGAGTTCATTTGCCAGTGAAGCGCTGGAGTCGGCGTCTGCTGTGTAATGATAAGGCGTTAATCTCCACTCTCCGAGGAAATGATGATGCTGACTTTTACACCTTATTCCCGACTGTCAACTCCTGTAATCCTACCTAGCGCGACTGCTGGTGATTAACAGCAATGACTCGAGCCTGTGATCAGGTTAGTCTAAGTTCATTGAAGAGAACGGTAGTTTACGATCACCAAGCTATTCGAAACCTGCTTTTTAGATCAAATTCATCAAGTGGAATGCTGTGTCACTAATGCTGTTGTCTTGTCATGCCTCTTCTACAACATTCCTTCTCAGCTGCCAAACACCAATCAACACCAGCTGAAGTACCTTGAGATGGCCGCACACCCTTGATTTGACGTCACCGCCGTGACGGCTCTGCTAAAAGAGACAGTCAGCTGCTCGATTGCGCCCTTTTCTGACACCTACGGCACCAGCCCCCTCCATGTAGTCCCGTCTGTAAGACCACCCTCTTGCTGGCACCCTCTGACCTTCTCAGCCCAGTATATATAGCCAGAGAGGCTACCAGAGGTCTCCTGGCAGCCAACATGAAGGTCTTAGTCTCGCTCTGCGTCTTTGTGCCCCTGCTGGCACTGGCCACAGCAGGTAAGAGCATTTTCCTCTTTTACCTCAGATGAGGTCAATTGGTGAAGTCGTCTGTAGAACAGAGTCACAGCCCCTGTGTTGTGGTTTGAAATGTTTTAGCGGGAAATCTCAAAGATTGAATTCAAAAGAGTGGTTGATACAAAGTCGAAAGCATGTTAAGGTTGTTCTTGTCATGCAAGATATGTTTAGTAGAAAGTATAGGATGTTTGAATGAGTTAGGCATGGCCGTGTTCATGAAAATGGTGCCTTCTGTGACGGTCACCAGCAGGAGATAGGCCACGTCACCATCTGCTGAGCTATTTAAACCCGCAGTGTTCAATAATAACTCTGGACAAGGATGAGTTATCTTAGGACTCGGCATGTGCAGTTTAACAAAAAGTTGTCTGAATGCTAAACAAATCTTTTGTAATTTAGATTTTATGATGTGTATTGTAGTTTAAGCTCTGAGTAGCTGATTCTGTCATACTGGGATAAAGGACACGGGTTTATTTTGGTTCAATAGCCGTTTTAGCACATGCATTGTGTGTCAGCTGTTGTGAGGCATGGCACCAGCTTATGGAAAGAGCTAGAGCCTTGGGATGACTGTGAACCAGTCACTGTGCTCCTGTTTCCAGCTTTTCTTGAGGCCCCGTTTCCTAATTTTAGAGGTTTGATTGGGGGCTCGGCCGGGATTTATATAACATTTGAGGTGCTTGTATTCACAACCTTGGTTGTATCCAAATCCAAGCGCTCTGTTTCATCCAAGAAGGTCTTGTCTTGTAAACCCATAAAGGTTATTAATTGGCATCAGTGTTCCTATGAAGAACCTTTAACATCCATGGAGCCATGGAATTTCTTTAAAAAGTTCCTTTCAGAACTTTCGACCCAAAGCTTCTCTGAGGAACTCAAAATGGCACCGCAGGGAAAGTTCAATTTTAGAACTTTTATTTTTAAGAGCGACAGCTACAAAAGTCCAGCTACTCCGGCTTTAGATGTGACTTCCGTGGGCTCTGGCAGTCGCCTGTACCCTTGTTCCGTCCTTGGGCTCCTCTCGGGCCCGGCGTGGGCCTTCGTGGGCCTAGGCTGCCGTCAGGTGTCTAAGATTGGAAGTTGCCCTGTAACCGGACACTGTCTACTATAGATTCCGCCATCGTCCTCTTCCTCTCTCCCCTCCCCGCCCATCCGTGCTTGTCTTTGGATCCAGCGTGCAGCTGCTGTCACCCTGACACAATCGCAATTTATTTATTCCCAGCCACTGGCCATATAAGGACAGGCATTATCTCAGCAGGAGGAGCCGTGGCGATCTATGCCAGTCTTGCTGCATTAGCGTGTGCACAACTAGAGAACTGAAATGCAAGTTGCCTCAAATGGATAAAAAAGTGGCTGATTTGATGATTTGCAGTGCTACTGTTGAATGATCATTGAAGTTGGTGCATATGATTCTAAGGTTTTATTCATTTGTTAGTGGTGAAAAGGAGTTTTCAGTCTGATCATGAGCAGATAAAACTTGAGACTTAAAGAACTTCCCATGAGACTTGACCATCTTTACGCCTAGGAATAAGAACCTTTAACATCCATGGAAACTTTACATTCCAAAAAGTTCTAAATAGTGGGAAAAGTTCTTCACTGTTCTTTGAACAAAAGTTCTAAAAAAGAAACTGAAAAGTTCTTCAAGGAACCAAAAATGGTTCTTCTGTGGCATCACCATATCCAATGGCTTTCACCGTGAAAATCCATTAACAAGCATCAGGATTTTGGCGTAGGTTATTCTTGAGAATTTGAGGCATGGCTTCATTTGTCAAAACATGATCTGGGTCCAATTGCTTTGTATTAGGCCAAAGGTTTTATGACCTTATGACCTCGCATCTGTTCGCCTTCCTCACCTTCCTCCTGTTTAGCCACATCAAAATGTCTTCTAGGTGACGAGTTTCCTTACCTTGCATTTTAGGATGCTCCCTAATGACATTTTGCAATGTGTTTGATTGCTGAAATGACAGATTTAAAAGTTAAAACCCAATGGAACGGTCTTTCAAGCCAAGATTAAAGTCGCCATATCACCGGCTTAATGCAAATCCTGTCAAAATTAAGGTTTCAAATGGGGGTTTTCACAATGATGCCATAGAACAATGGTTCTCAATCCTGGTCCTGGGGGACCCCTGCTCTGCACATTTTGCATGTCTCCCTTATTTAACACACCTGATTAAGATCATCAGCTCATTAGTAGAGATCCATGAACTGAACTAATAAGCTGAAGATCTCAATCAGGTGTGTTAAATAAGAGAGACATGCAAAATGTGCAGAGCAGGGGTCCTCCAGGACCAGGATTGAGAAACAATGCCATAGAAGAACCTTTTTGGGTTCCTAAAAGAAACTAGAGCCTTGGGACGACTGTTAACCAGTCGCCGTGCTCCTGTTTTCAACTTTTCTTGAGGTTCTTCCTGTTTCTATTTTTAAAGGTTTGATTGGGGGTTCGGCCAGGATTATATAACGTTTGAGGTGCTTGTATTATTAACTTTGGTTGTATCTAAATCCAACCACTCTTTTTTATCCAAGAAGGTCTTGTCTTGTAAACCCACGCTCTTAAAAATAAAGGTTTTTAATTGGCACCAGTGTTCCTATCAAGAAACTTTAACATCTGTGGAACCTTTTCACTCAGTCAGATTATTTAAAGAACCTTACAGTGAAAAGTTCTTAAAAAGAACCATTTTTGTCTTAGTGTGAAGAGCACCTTGGAGATTCCATAGATGTTAAGGGTTCTAAAAAGGGTACCAATAAAAAACCTTAAGTAGCTAACGTAGGAAGTCGTACTGATCGACTACACCTGATATGGGTACTTGTCGCGAGTAAGGGCTCTCCCCACCTTTCAGCAATGTTGTACAGCAGGCATGCGGTGCCCCTGCTCTTTAGGGACATCCCTCAGCTACGAATTGTGGGCCGGGCAGCCAAATGCTTATTCCATAAAAAGGCCAATGCGCCGTGGCTTTACACAAAGGAGTCATGCTTTCAATCCCTTTTACCCCCCTTGGGTCCATGTGATGTTCTTACCGCGTCCTAACTCTGATACCTATGATTCCTTTGTAGAATTACCACCCGGATATGATCCTGGTTCTCGGATTCAAAAATGTGTCACACAAGGCACTGCCATTTTGTGTCAAGCTATTAAAAGCTTTGAAGTAACAAGCTAAAAATGGCACATGGGAACTTGTGGAATTCTTTTCTACTACATAATATTACTGTACAAAAACAATCTCATGCTAATATTGATTTAAATTAATTTCTTGTGTTGATTTAAACGTATGTAGACATTGTGAGCTATTGGAGAGGTAATATCTTCATTAATTGCTAATTTTGGAAGTTTCGAATCACACCTCTTGATTGACAGAAAAAGGCCAGTTAGACTCCGCCCCCCTGGAGGCATGATCCTTTGTGGAGCTATTTCTGACATCAAGTGAGACCAGAACCTTGGCACCTGTTGCTATATTTGTCTCTTAGTGATTTGCCCTACAGATAGATTAGACAGATAGATAGAGCTTTGCATATGATTGTTAAATTCTATAATATATATAATATTAAAAATATGTATTTTCAATATTTTATATATGTATACAGATGTTGTTTTATGCTGAATTTAATTAATATTTTTATATATTTCCTATTATTATTTATATATATAAAATGCAATATTAATATTATCATTATACAGTGTATCAAAATACCTCAGTATTGCCTTTTTATACCATCATTGTACTGCACTTTTTTGTAATGGCTGATATAGATAAAAAAATATATACTTATATAGAAATATATTTTTTTTTATTTTCAATCAAACTCATTTCACCCCAATTTTTTCCCCGTTTCAATTTTTTTTTTTTTCATTTTTAAAAATTATAATAATCAACATGTCTAATTAATTGAAATCATGAAACTTATACAATTTAACAGCGATTTATATTATTTAAGGTAAATATTTTTTCAGGTAGATATTGCTTTAAAAAATAATATTTTAAAAGTATTCTGCTAATTTATGCTGTCTTTCACTGAAAAAACTGCTAAATTATTTAGAGAAGGCAAAATTATGACAAACTAAAGTTAATAGTTGGTAAAGATGCGTATGAGCAGTATTAATTAAGATATTAGCCTAATATTTCACCTACCTGACTGAAGATGATAAGAACAAACACAAATGTTGTCAAGATTCTTGTCCTAGAAATCCTGGTTCAGTTTGGCCGACCACAAACACCTTCCATTCCTCAGAGTTTTTTGCACTCTTCTCCTGGATGTTTTTCCAGAGCCGACCGATTACAGCCCAAAACATGACAATAATTGACCATTTTCAGCAGAAATAATCAGCAAAATATGCAAGTTTTGTTTGGTTCAGTGCTATTGTTTACCTTTTGTGCCACGATTGGTGACGTGTCATGAGTTTTTTACACCAGTTTTTTTCCTCAAAGGAAACTATAAAATGCGTGTGAAGTGACTCTCAGAGCAGTTCTACAGATTATGTGTTTATGACATGTACTCATATATTGAGGCGGCAGAGTCTGAAAACACGCAGAACATGCAGGATTCATATTGAAATGTCTTTTTGCGGTAATATTCACAGACACTAGTCCATATCGCATTTTAATTAAATGCTGCGTTCTAGGCAGATTTTTGTGCCCGTAAGTCTTTGTAGCATTCCAAGCAAGTCACGCAAAACTGCCTGAGCGCAAAGAATTGTAGTAGCTAGATGTGAACAAACCAGCATGGCAGACCGTACAGGGCTTATGCTCATTTACAATCATATCCAAACGCTCAAACCAACTCTCTCCATTTACTTTGTATTGAGGGAAGCTGCCTCCTCGTCATTTCTGACTTATAACAAAAAGCAGAACAATGTTTAAAAGCTGCTATATGACAAGGTGTACAGTAAATAAGCTAAAAAACACATAAGTACGTTTTTATAACCTGTCGACTTAAAAAACGAGTGTTTAAGGACACAAACGAGCACAACGTGTCTTATCACTCCGAGAACTATGTCGGCTGGAGGGAAACTTAACGGCGACAGTAAACATTTATTATTTAACCATGTCAAAGGATTATTTCACCACACCGGAGAGGAGATTTATTAAGAAACTAAATTTTATTGGTCTATGTCAGTGCTCCTTTTTCTTACCTTCCTTTTGTTGGAGAAATGATTCCAATGAATGACCCAACGTGAAATACCCTGACATCTACAACTATTTGTGTCCTTAAACTCTCGTTTTTTGCGTCGACATCTTATAAAAATGTAGTTATGTGTTTTTTAGCTTGTTTACTGTACACCTTGTCACATAGCAGCTTTTAGACATTTTTCTGTTTTTTGTTGTAAGTCAGAAATGACAGGGAGGCAGCTTCCCACAATGCAAAGTCAATGGAGAGCGTTGGATTGTTTTCCCCCCTGATGGGCTTGGTTTGGGCCTGGCCTAAATGTGCTCTGTCTCTATTATGGCCGTGAAGCCCCGCCTTCTCACTGAAACAGCCAATCGTTGATTAGTAAAGTCAAAGTGTCACTGTAAGCTGCCGTTAGAAGCAAAGTCCCTTTAAGGCAAGTCATGTTACACGGTGGCCATCTTTGAAATGCCTCTCGGGCATGCAAGTGCAGCTCCTATCTCTTTGAATGGGGAAACATCAAATTCTCCAAAACCACCAAGCTGACAATTAAATTCCATATTTAAATCACGAAAGAAACTATCACCGATAAGAACTACCTCATAAATATGGTTCCTTGTGCTCCAATAGTGTTAAAAAAACAACTTATTTTTCAGGCTAGATCAGCCAGTGCGCATGTTCAGTACTGAGCGCATGTCTTAGAGCGCCGATTGTTTCCATAGCAACCGAGACTTCTAACGGTAGCTGCAGTGATGCACTAACCAGAGCCATAGAGAAACAGAGTTGCGACACTCCCATAGGCTTCCATAGGAACTGAGGAATGCGGAAGTAAAGCGTGTCATGGAGCGGCCAATAGTTCCAAACAACCAATAGCTCCTCCATTGAAGCCCATTCATTTCAGCGCTTCTCAAGCACTGTCGCCGGTAAATTGAAGAAATTACTGCATTTTTTTACATTTTAACGCATCAGTTGACCTCTCGAAAAACTGGCCAGTAGTGGTATTTTATAAAGCGTGTTGTAGTTAATGTTTATCGTTAAAAAATAAACAGTTATACTGTAAATGCAGTTAGATAACGTGAGAAACACCATAATAGCGACCATAACCAGATACTAATTGTCATAGTTTTACGTTTTTAGTCTTTCTGCAATCTTTCTCTCATTGTGGGAGATTGAATGAGTTTCAGTAAAGACTGCATTCAAGAAATACGATAAAATGTATACTGAATGCAGTTCGTTGCCTTGTGTTTTTTAAACACTATTTTCATCTTTTCTATTATGTCAAATGCCATTTTTGCTTGCCTTTTATAATATTCAGTTATGTTGTATATTTGAATATCATAAAATAACACAAATAAATTACTTTTTTTCTTATTTAACATTAAATCATTAAATCAAAACATATAAAAAAGAGAGTGTTTGATCATGTCCAAATACACATTCAAATGTATTTTACCTTAAATATCACACTAACTGTGATATAAATACTATATTAGAAAATGTTATCTTTTAAATGTTCAGGATCATTATTGCACATATTATTTAGTACAAAAAAAAAAAAACTCCTCAAAATATTAACTAAATAGAACTGAACTATATATTACAATTATTTAATTGAATAAAAGTTACACTTAAGGTGTTTGGTCACATTTGACTGCCAAAAAGTATGAGAACATATTAATAATTAGTCTCTTTATCACTGCCCAGAATAAAATGCGATTGTAAAGCGTATTCAGAGAAGTTATCAATACACAATCAATGCACATTATGTGTTAATAATTACTCGAAATTGCTGCAAATATAGTAAAACTGCTGTCTATCCTACTTAAACCCATTCAAACACATTGACAGCGCGGAGTTGTTTGGAACTATTGAGAGCTCCACGAACCACGTGACCGCGCGGCGGCGAGATCAAAGCGTGTCGCAACTCTCTTTCTATATGGCTCTGGCACTAACTATACTAATCAACAATTGGCTCTTTCATTAAGAAGGCGGGGCTTCGCAGCCATAATGAGCGTTGTAGTTTTCCCCATTCAAAACTATAGGAGTGACATGTCTTGGGTATTCTATATGCTGCGTCCCAATTCGCATACTATCCGTCCTAAATAGTATTCGAAAATTGAATTAGTATGTCCCAAATCGTAGTATGTTTAAAAAAGTATTCCAAAGATTCCCGGATGGTCTACTACTTAACTTCAGAATTCGAAGTGCGGATCAATGCACAGGATTCGATTAGAACTACAAACACGCATATGATAAAAAAGTGTTAAAAAAAACTACAAACATGGCGGACATGCGCGACCAACAGACAGGTATAGAGAAAGGGGTTTGAGTGATAAATAATCGATGTGTAACCTGATAAAAAATATTTATTTAGTGTTATCCATGTTATATTTCATGTGCAGCAACATTATAAACTTTTATAATGTTAGGTTTGGTCATTTACTTTTAAATGCATCATTATGCAAACACAAGAGCAGAGTTCTCGGCATTAAAGACTTGTGAAAGATCGTGCCTTTTCATTTCTCTCTCTAATACGGTAGTAAATCAAATTAAATGAAATGTAGATAATGCTAACTGTGATGATTAACAGGGCAGTTGCCTTGAAACATGCAGCATTATTCTATGTGGTGACGTACTTGTAATTGAAACAGAAACATATCGCCCAGCCCCGCCCATTTATTTTGAATAGCCAATAGCGTTCCATTAATATCTGCTCGGGCCAGAGCCGTTAAGCTCGGTAAAGCCGCATTTGTAGCTTATGACAGCCACAGACTAATAAATTACCCCATAGATTCAATATGAAACTCTTGCTAAAACAAAATAGTGATCATAATTATGCTGAGGCTGTGTAGTTTAAAACATGCCAATCGCACACGAGCGAATATGGTCTGTTCCGTGTATTGCGTCTCTGTGTAGGTGGTGGGACAATACGGACTCTAGAGAGCATTTGATTGGACAGAATGTTTGTGCACGGTGCTATCATCAAAATTGTTGCTTCATATTGGCGGAAGTGACGAGATTGTAAGTTTTGAATGCCCATATCTTGTAAATGCGAATTTTGTAGTTGTTTTGAAGCACACTAGTTTATAGATAATCTTAAGGCTGATGTATTCATATTAAAAGCCAAAAAACTTTCATTTTGATTTCAGGGGGACTTTAAACAGTGGCAGGATTCAGGTAACTAAGATGCAGTTATGACAAGTAGTATGTCCCAAAGCTTGCCTACTATTCTGCTAAATACTTATGTACTTTTTCTTCACAAATATAGTACATACTTTTTAGGGCATAGCATAAGTTGGCGATTTGGGACACAGCAATAGTCTTTGTTAGAAGTCCCGGTTGCTATAGAAACAATTAGCGTATTAGCGCATGCGCACTCGCTCATCTTCCCTGAAAAAGCTTTTTTAAAGGTCCACTGAAGTGCCTTGAAACACGCAGCGTTATTCTATGTGGTGACGTGCTTTTAACTGAAACAAAAACATATCGCCCAGCCCCGCCCACTTCTTTTGAATAGCCAATAGCGTTTCATTTATATCTCTTCGGGCCAGAGCCGTTAAGCTCGGTAAAGCCGCATTTGTAGCTTATGACAGCCACAGACTAATAAATTACCCCACAGATTCAATATGAAACTCATAATTATGCTGAGGCTGTGTAGTTTAATACATGCCGATTGCACATACTGTATGAGCGCATATGATCTGCTCCGTGTATTGCGTCTCTGTGTAGGGGGCGGGACACTACGGACTCTAGAGAGCATTTGATTGGACAGAACGTTTGATGAGAAACTGAAGTGCACGGTGATATCTTCAAAATCGTTGATTCATATTGGCGGAAGTGACGAGACTGTAAGTTTTGAATTCTCATATCTTGTAAACGCAAATTTTGTCGTTGTTTTGAAGCACACTAGCTTATAGATAATCTTAAGGATAATATATTCATACTAAAAGCCAAAAAACTTTAATTTTGATTTCAGGGGAACTTTAACGCTATTGGAGCACAAGGAACAATATTTATGAGGCAGCTCTTGTCAGATTCCATTGGTGGTTTAAAATATGAAATTTAATCATAAGCTTGTTGAGTGTTTTGGAGAATTTGATATTTCCCCAGTCAAAGAGGTGTTTCAAAGATGGACGCCGAGTGACATTACAAGGGACTTTGAATGTAATCACCTTCTTTTGATTTATGTATCTAAAATTTGGCAAAATCCGTGGCACTCCGTGTTATACAGTAAATTAAGTTTTTATGACTGTATTCTGTGATTCCGTCCACGTTTTGTGCGTCGCGAAATCTTTTAATCCAATATTTAATTTACGTGTAACTTTATACTACGTTAAAATCCTAAGTGTAGCCTACTGAGACTATAGCAAAAAAACATGGCATTGCCATTTTTTGCATACTTTTATGTAAGGGCTGTAGTGGCATTTCAAGTTTGATTTTGTGAAGTTTAGCTGCTGTGTAATGCAATACATTTAATCCCAGTGCAGCTTTGCTCACCTGGAAATCCCTTGGCCCGCTGTAAAGGTTGTGTTCGCTCTCCCTAGCTGCCGGTAAATCCTGAGGGTTCAGACTGGGCTCAAGGCTCACCTCCCTAATCATACTCACATTAATTCAATTTACCCCCTGCATCCGCCAGCACAATATGATCAGGGGCTTTTACCCTGATACACACAGGAAAACACACTTATGAGCCGCTGGAACTAAACTAGATCGTTTTAGATCGCATTTTTTTGTATTTATTGCTTCCTGTCAGAAGCCTAAACGATCACCTGCCGCGTTTCGAAGCCTTCCATCTGTGTTTATACAATCATAAACATTGAGAAAGCCTAAACAGAATGTTGTTTAAACATCTGTAAGGTCAGCAGATGATATTAAAGCGTGTTTCCTCGGAAAAGCGCACGTGTGTGTGTGTGTGCATTTGACCAATAAGCCGCAGTCTGCAGCGGTCCGATGGCATTCCGGCGGGATGAGCTATAGCAACAGCTGTGTTGTTTCCAAAGCCTCTGTTGCTAGGCGACAGGCTCATTGGATGTCCATAGACCCCGCGACAGATGCTGGCGCTTTGCGTATTTGTCCTTCCCGTGAGCACAGGGTTAAATTAAGCTACAACCCCCCATGGACTCACGTTGTGCTCGTCTGAAGCGGATATATTTGTAATTGTGTTGGCGCTATATTAGGTGCTGGAGCTGCTGTCATTGCATACTGTGCACCCCGAGGGTATCCGAGTCTCGTCATGAAACTCCTTGACAGCCTTTGTGGAGGTATTTCATAGAGTTGAAGCTGTGTGGAGCTAAACTTGGCGCGTGTGAGAATAGTTACACAGCCGCCAATGTCCTTTTTGGTACTGGGGGGGTTTACAATTTCCTTTTGCGACAAGTCAGCTAGTCTGCAAGGTGAAGCGAGTTAGAGATTTATACAGTGTACTTGATTATTTATTTATTTATTTATTTATTTACAATACAAAAACATTTTTATTGTTGGTCATAACATTAAAACAACCCCAATAATTTTTTTTTTGTGATGCATGTGTGGATATTTATTAAAATTAATTATGAATTATGCCGAATTTGCATAATTAAATTATTAAATGAACAAAGACACCATGCAAAACATAATTTTGTTTATATTATTTGTCTCGACGTTCAGCAATGTAACTTCACAATGTAAAAAAATCTGTAATAACATGATACTATTTGTTTAAATATTTTGTATCACCACCACAACACTTCTTTTTTACTGTCAAGGCTTAAAATACGTTTTACTATTTTGTTTATTTAAGTAATTTGTATTTCTTTAAACTCTCACAATTTATTTATTTATTTTATTTGGGCATAAACAGGTTATAGTCCTTAATTAATACTTTCTTTAACATTTTATTGGAAATGTTATATTTTTTTTATTTATTCATTTATTTTAAATGTTTTCCTATATATTTGTACATTTTTGTTTTCTTTTAACATCTTATGTTATTATCATTTCCCTGTTTTTTACATTCATTTTCTGTTCAAATTTATTTATTTATTTTAACAATTTTTTGTATAATTAAATTATTAAACGAACAAAGACACGATGCAAATCATAATTTTGTTTGTTATATGGCTTGACTAATGTAAAATAATCTGTATTAACAGATACTATTTTTTATATTTTGTATATTAATATTATATACTTTAATGACATACACTAACTGTAAAAACATAAAATAAAAATGTAAAATATACAGTCGCCACAACACAAACACTTTTTTACTGTCAAGGCTTAAAAAACGTTTTACAATTTTGTTTATTTAATTAAGTAATTAGGATTTATTTGTTAAAGTTTGATTTAAACTCTCACAATGTATTTATTTAATTCAGGCATACACAGATTATAGTCCATAATTATTACCTTAAAGCTTCATTAATACCACTTTTTTCAACGTTTTATTTTTATCCCTTTTTTGTTTGTTTATTTGTTCATTTATTTTAAATGTTTTCCCATGTATTAACATATTTTTACCATTTTTTTACATTCATTTTCTGTTCAGATTTATTTATTTATTTATTTATATTAACAATTTAAACTGTTTTTGTGTAAGTAATTCATACAATTTGTATTGTTTATTATTGTACCGTCTCTTTATTTATTTAAAATGTTAAAACTGATTTTTACCATGTTTTTTTCTGTTAAAATGTATTTTTTTTTTATCATGCAGACTGGTTTCTGTAATTTATAATTATAATATATGTACTATATATATATATATATATATATATATATATATATATATATAGTACTGTTTTCTTTTAAAACGATTTTGTTTATTTTATTTATTTCAAATATTTTCCTATATATTAACAAAGTTTTTTTTACATTCATTTTTTTAAATGTATTTATTTAAACCATGTAAATGGGTTTCTGTAAGTAATTTATAATTTCTTTAACATTTTATTATACTGTTTTCCTTTAACACTTATTATTTTATAAGACATTATTTAATTTAAAATAAATATTTTTTCTTATATTACATTTTCTAATAAAATGAATAATAAATGTATTTATTTATTTATTTTCTTTCAGGTGTAAATAGGGTAATTTTCTTCATTTTCTTTAACATTTTATTAAATTCTCTCTTTTAACATTTGTTTTTGCCTTATATTAACAGATTTTTTTTCATGACCTTTTGCATTTATTCCCCAGTTACGTACTTTATGTATTTATTTGTTTATTTTACCCATATAAACATGTTTTTGTAAGTAATTAATAACGTCAAATAAACAAATAATTTATTTATTAATTTATTTTACCAATGTAAACAGGTTTTTGTAAGTAATTAATAATGTCAAATAAAAAAAAAATATTTTAGCATGTAAACAGGTTTCTGTAATAATTTCAAACAAACAAATAAATGTAAAAAAAAATGTATAATAAAATGTTAAAGAAAATAGTACAAATTACTTACAGAAACCTGTTTACATTGGTAAAAAATAAATAAATAAATACATAAATACATACATACATACATACATACATAACCGGGAAATAAATGCAAAATGTCATGGAAAAAATCTGTCACATTATTTATTTATTAAAATATATATTACCTTTCCTTCTTTCCTTTAAGTCTCTGTACCTGTCTGTTTCATACCAGGCCTTTTGTGTATCATCACATTAGCAGTTAAACCCCCACATAGTTCACAGTTCCCTCATTTAAACTGCACACCTCGCCGCTAACCTTTTACCGTTTTAGCGTCATGCTGAGCTCAACATTACAGGGCTGTATTTTTAGCCGCTTGACTTGGCCCGAGTCGGCTGAGCACTTGTATGCTTTAACTAGCGCGTTGTGTCATCACAACAGGCCTGCAGTCTCTGCACCGAAAGCCCATCTGCTCTCAACAATATGGCATTGCGTTTGGTGGGGCGAGTCCTCAGCAGGCTGGAGAAATGTGTCAAGTGTAGAATCTGACTGCGGCGAGCCGTTGTAAAGATGAAATACAAAGAAAAAAAATCACAAGTGGCAGCTGTGGAAAATGTGAAGTTGTTTTGTTAGCCACCTCTGTTGGAAAATTCAGCTGCCAGCTTTGACAGCTTTGGGTTTTTAGCTGGTAGTTTGAGCAGCAAATCAGCATATTATTATGATTTCTGAAAGATCGTGTGACACTGAAGACTGAAGAGTAAAGATGCTGAAAATTCAGCTTTGATCATAGGAATAAATTACATTTGAACATATATTCACATAGAAAACTGCTATTTTAAATTAGAATAATATTTCACAATATTGCTGTTTTTACTGAATTTTTGACCAAATAAATTCAGCCTTGGTGAGCAAAAGAGAATTCTTTCAAAAACATTAAAAAGCTTGCATAAATATTGTATTATTTATTTATTTAGTTTAGTTTTATTTCAATGTGGCATAAACAGGTTTCCATAGGTAATGCATACCTTTCTTTAACCTTTTATTATTCTGTTTTATTTTAACATTTATTTATGTTTTTTATTTTTTGTTTTGTTTATTTATTTAGAATATTTTTTCCATATATAGATGTGAGAATTTACTATTGACATCGATATAGACATTTTCTTCCCTATCTTTGTATCTGATTCACTTCATTGGACATTGAAATGATAGATAGATAGATAAATAAAATGATGGATAGAACGGTAGACAAATATACAGATAAAATGATGATAGATAGATAGATAGATAGATAGATAGATAGATAGATAGATAGATAGATAGATAGATAGATAGATAGATAGATAGAAAAACAGAATGATAGATAGATAGATAGATAGATAGATAGATAGATAGATAGATAGATAGATAGATAGATAGATAGATAGATAGATAGATAGAAAACTAGAACGATAGACAGAATGATAGATAGATTGAACGATAGAATGATAGATAGACAGCTTGAATGATAGATAGATAGAACAACAGAACAACAGATAGATAGCCAGAATGATAGAGAGAACAATAGACAGCTTGAATGACAAATAGATTGAACGATAGAATGATAGATGGATAGACAGCCAGAATGATAGATAGATTGAACAATAGAATGACAGAACAAAAGAAAGATAGAACGATAGACAGAATGATAGATAGAATGATAGACAGAATGATAGATAGACTGAACAACAGAATGACAGAACAATAGAAAGATAGAACGATAGACAGAATGATAGGTAGAACATTAGACAGAGTGATAGATAGATTGAACGATAGAATGATAGATAGATAGACAGCCAGAATTATAGATAGATTGAACAATAGAATGACAGAACAATAGAACGATAGACAGAATGATAGATAGATTGAACATTAGAATGATAGATAGACAGCCAGAATGATAGATAGATTGAACAACAGAACAACAAATAGATAGCCAGAATGATAGATAGATTGAACAATAGATTGATAGATAGACAGCCAGAATGATAGATAGAACAATAGACAGAGTGATAAATAGATTGAACGATAGAATGATAGATAGATAGCCAGAATGATAGATAGAACAATAGACAGAGTGATAAATAGATTGAACGATAGAATGATAGATAGACAGCCAGAATGATAGATAGATTGAACAATAGAATGATAGATAGACAGCCAGAGTGATAGATAGAACAATAGACAGAGTGATAAATAGATTGAACAACAGAACAACAGATAGATAGCCAGAATGATAGATAGAACAATAGACCGAATGATAGATAGATTGAACAATAGAATGATAGATAGACAGCCAGAATGATAGATAGATTAAACAATAGAATGATAGATAGATAGATAGCCAGAATGATAGATAGAACAATAGACCGAATGATAGATAGATTGAACAATAGAATGATAGATAGATAGCCAGAATGATAGATAGAACAATAGACAGAGTGATAGATAGATTGAACGATAGAATGATAGATAGACAGCCAGAATGATAGATAGAACAATAGACCGAATGATAGATAGATTGAACAATAGAATGATAGATAGATAGCCAGAATGATAGATAGAACAATAGACAGAGTGATAAATAGATTGAACAATAGAATGATAGATAAACAGCCAGAATGATAGATAGAACAATAGACCGAATGATAGATAGATTGAACAATAGAATGGTAGATAGATAGCCAGAATGATAGATAGAACAATAGACAGAGTGATAGATAGATTGAACAATAGAATGATAGATAGATAGACAACCAGAATGATAGATAGATTGAACAATAGAATGATAGATAGACAGCCAGAGTGATAGATAGAACAATAGACAGAGTGATAAATAGATTGAACAACAGAACAACAGATAGATAGCCAGAATGATAGATAGAACAATAGACCGAATGATAGATAGATTGAACAATAGAATGATAGATAGACAGCCAGAATGATAGATAGATTAAACAATAGAATGATAGATAGATAGATAGCCAGAATGATAGATAGAACAATAGACCGAATGATAGATAGATTGAACAATAGAATGATAGATAGATAGCCAGAATGATAGATAGAACAATAGACAGAGTGATAGATAGATTGAACGATAGAATGATAGATAGACAGCCAGAATGATAGATAGAACAATAGACCGAATGATAGATAGATTGAACAATAGAATGATAGATAGATAGCCAGAATGATAGATAGAACAATAGACAGAGTGATAAATAGATTGAACAATAGAATGATAGATAAACAGCCAGAATGATAGATAGAACAATAGACCGAATGATAGATAGATTGAACAATAGAATGATAGATAGATAGCCAGAATGATAGATAGAACAATAGACAGAATGATAGATAGATTGAACAATAGAATGATAGATAGATAGACAACCAGAATGATAGATAGATTGAACAATAGAATGATAGATAGACAGCCAGAGTGATAGATAGAACAATAGACAGAGTGATAAACAGATTGAACAACAGAACAACAGATAGATAGCCAGAATGATAGATAGAACAATAGACCGAATGATAGATAGATTGAACAATAGAATGATAGATAGACAGCCAGAATGATAGATAGATTAAACAATAGAATGATATATAGATAGATAGATAGATAGATAGCCAGAATGATAGATAGAACAATAGACATAGTGATAAATAGATTGAACGATAGAATGATAGATAGACAGCCAGAATGATAGATAGAACAATAGACCGAATGATAGATAGATTGAACAATAGAATGATAGATAGATAGCCAGAATGATAGATAGAACAATAGACAGAGTGATAGATAGATTGAACGATAGAATGATAGATAGACAGCCAGAATGATAGATAGAACAATAGACCGAATGATAGATAGATTGAACAATAGAATGATAGATAGATAGCCAGAATGATAGATAGAACAATAGACAGAGTGATAAATAGATTGAACAATAGAATGATAGATAAACAGCCAGAATGATAGATAGAACAATAGACCGAATGATAGATAGATTGAACAATAGAATGGTAGATAGATAGCCAGAATGATAGATAGAACAATAGACAGAGTGATAAATAGATTGAACAATAGAATGATAGATAGATAGACAGCCAGAATGATAGATAGATTGAACAATAGAATGATAGAACAATAAAAAGATAGAACGATTGACAGAATGATAGATTGAACAATAGAATGATAGATAGATAGACAGCCAGAATGATAGATAGATTGAACAATAGAATGATAGATAGATAGACAGCCAGAATGATAGATAGATTGAACAATAGAATGATAGAACAATAAAAAGATAGAACGATTGACAGAATGATAGATTGAACAATAGAATGATAGATAGATAGACAGCCAGAATGATAGATAGATTGAACAATAGAATGATAGATAGATAGACAGCCAGAATGATAGATAGATTGAACAATAGAATGATAGAACAATAAAAAGATAGAACGATTGACAGAATGATAGATTGAACAATAGAATGATAGATAGATAGACAGCCAGAATGATAGATAGACTGAACAATAGAATGATAGAACAATAAAAAGATAGAACGATTGACAGAATGATAGATTGAACGATAGAATGATAGATTGAACGATAGAATGATAGATAGACTAGACAGATAGACATTGACAACCAGAATGACAGATAGATTGAACAATATCGATAGAACAGAACGACAGATAGATAGAAAGCCAGAATGGTAGATAGATTGAACGATAGATTGAATGATAGACAGACAGAAATTAGTTCAATTCAGTTCAAACTCACTTATAGCAAACAACATGAACCCATGGTTGTTGTGATCAGCCTGAGCTGAACTCTATAGCTATATCCTGGTAAGATGTAAACAGATGCTGGACTCTTCAGAAACCTGGCTGGCCCACATTCACAGATGGTTTTTACGTTCGTGCTGATGCAGGTTGATTAGGCATATATTACTTGAGCTGTCAGTTATTTCCGTCGGCAGCCGGCGAGGAAGGCTAACGCATGCCTAAGCTAGTTTCAGATAAGCAAATAAATGCCAATGGACACCCGAGAACAAAATAAATACGCCGTTTAGCTGTACGGGCCGCTAGGGGGATTGTGGGAAGGGATGACAGATGAGCTGGACTACATGCGAATGAGCCAAACTTCACTTCTAGAGCTTTCCAGGCAAAGCGCATAGCAGCGAGTACACCGAACGCTAAATAGAGTCAGCGTATTGGGTTGAATTGAACAATTGCGATGAAATGAGAGCAACCTTGTGGTAAATTTTCAATGTTTTGTCTCTTCTGCTCAACTCGGCTGTATTTATTAGATAAAAAAATACAGTAAAAAAAAAACACATTAAATTGTGAAATATTTTCACAATATAAAATAACTGTTTTCTATTTGACTATATTTTAAAATGTAATTTATTCCTGTGATGCAAAGCTGAATTTTCAGCATCTATACTCTAGTCTTCAGTGTCACATGATCCTTCAGAAATCACTTTAATATGCTGATTTGATGTTTAAGAAACATTATTATTATCTCTGTTGAAACTAGGCACAATTAGCATTCTGAGGTAAATTTAATGTGTTCTGCTGGTAAACATGCACAGAAAACAGTATGAAACAGAAGTGATACAGTGTGTTGTTGAGTGCATAAGGCCAGCTGCCCACTGCTAGATATATTTAGGGTCTGTTATCTCTCTTATCAGCATATAATCCAACCATTTGGTAGCCATGTGTCCATCATTAAAGCTCCTGCTTGTTATGAAACCAGGGAGTCCCCATATACACCAACAGCAGTGTGTTATGAAACCAAGGCTACATTACTCTTGACCATTGGTTGTTTTTATTTTTAGATTTGATACTCTAAAATAAGACAAATCAAAGTCACAAACTTCAAATAGATGCTGTTCTTTTAAACCATCTATTCCTCAACGAATCCTGAAACAATGTATTAAGGCTTCCAAATATAAAAAATATTAAGCAGTGCAACTGTTTTCAACATTGATAATAATACAAAATATTTCTAGAGCATTATATCATGGTTTGGTTTTATTTTTAGATTTGATACTCTGATCAAATTGTCAAAACAAATCCGTAATGTAATGTTAAACAGGATACGCAATGGATGTTGTTGTGTTCTCTCATCTCCTTCCGCCAAAAGAGATGTCTGGCTGTTAATATTTGACGAACTTGTAATGAATGGCAGCGCTGCTAAATATAAACATGGAGGCACGGTGCCTTCCCATTAGGCTCCATTTATGTCTTGGGTCTTGATAACAGCAGCCTGGCAGGAACGCCCGAGGCATTGTGGGTAAATATCTATGAACAGGGGGAAGATTGTGGCATGAATATCAATAGTCTGACATTAATAGTACAACAATGCCCCGATGAGAAGTGTGCTAGACAAATGTTGACAGCAAATAACAGTTAAGATAAGGCAAAGCATAACTCATGTTAACTAAAGACATAGTGCATCCAAAAATGAAAATTCTGTCTTTAATTATGTTCAAAACCTGTGAGACCTTCGTTCATCTTTGGAAGACAAATGAAGATATTTTTGATGAAATCCAAGAGCTTTCTGACCCTCCATAGACAGCAACACAAGCACATTCAAGGACATTGTTAAAATAGTAAATGTGACATCAGTGGTTCTTTTTTAATTTTATGAGGCTACTATTATACTTTTATTTATATATACTTTTATTTCGCATCAAATACTGACATGGAAGATAAGGAATTGTTTAATAAAATTGTTTTCTTTCTGCATGAAAAGTATTCTCATAGTTTGATCAAATTACAGTAACATGGACTATTAAAACAATGTTCTTACTACCTTTCGGGGCCTTGAACGTGGCAGATGTGTTGCAGTCTATACAAGGTCAGAAAGCTCTTGGATTTCATCAAAAATATTTTAATTTGTGTTCTGAAGATGAATGTGTTCTTTCAGGTTTTGAACAACATGAGGGTAAGTAATTAATGACAGAATTTTCATTTTTAGGTGAACTATTGCTTCAAACTTGTGTTATCCATCTTATTCAACACAGAAGTAGGCCTATGGGTGAGATTTGATTTAGAAAGTCACGCAAAACCTGTGTAGCACTATGTTTGCTGTCTTCCGGTTGTATTTCCACAGTGATCTGACGGATTTATGAATGAAAATCCACTTTACCGGCTAAATTACTCTTAGATAGCGATGCTATTGAAATATACAGAGCTACCACATGAACAGAAATCCAAAGACAATATTCTTAGGTTGACGCACTTACTTGACATGCAGTAAATGGTAAAACTGCACTACAAACCAGTGTGTTCATAATTGAGATAATACATTAAAATAATATGGTAAGAAAAACCAAGTTGCAATATCAAGCAGCAAAACAAGCTGTTTTGTACAGCTAAAAATAGCTGGACACGGACAAGACCAGAAGCCCAACCCATATGGCTAAAACAAGGTGGATAGACATAAATGAAAGCTGCACTTGATCCCCGGGGATCAAGCTACACATTTTACATTTGTAGATGCAGTGTTAGTATGCTTTTTAACTGGGGTTAGTACTGCTTTTTGCATTTATCCAGATTCTCGAAACCAAACTTGTAGAGTGCGAAACAATTCGACGTTAGAAGAATGTTACTGCTAGAAGCTCATCAACCAAGAGACAATCACATGCCACAAAGTCATGTGCTTTGGATAGTCACAGAAATCCCACTTATACAATTGTTTATATATATATATATTTATATATATATAATCGTTTCAGCGTTTGAGGCGAAAATGTTGAATGGTGACAAAAAAGGCGTCCGTTGGAGTGAAGAAGGGAACATCTTACTCTTACCTTGATTGTCCGAAATGTCCATTCTTGATAGTTCAGTCTGCAATATATAATAGAGGGTTCACACTTACGTCACGGTTTGGTCAGCCACATTGGAGATACTCAGATATAAACAACAGCATTGATTATTATGTATGGTAAATGTACTACTGAATACGTTGTTCTGCTAATTTATGTTGTCTAAACCATGGAAAAACGCGTGGAAGCTGCTAAATCATATAGAGAAGGACTTAGTAAACAGGAAAGGACGCAATATTTTGACAATCTAAAGTGAATAGGTGGTAAAGATATGTACGAGCAGTATTAATTAAGATATTACCCTAATATTTCAACTACCTGACCGGAAATGATAAGAACAAACACAAATGCTGTCAAGAATTCTTGTCCTGGAAATCGTGGTTCAGTTTGGCCAACCACAAACGCCTTTTGTTCCTCAGACGGTTTTTTCACTCTTCTCCTTGATTTGTTATAACTTTTGGCAGTCTGTAGTACTTTTAAATGTTTTTTTTAGTACAGCCCAAAACATGACAATAATCGACCATTTTCAGCAGCAATAATCAGCAAAATATGCGAGTTTCGTTCAGTTCAGTCAATGGCGTGGTTTGTGTTCAGTGCTGTCAATATGAACGCGCAATAATAGAGTCGTTATGCAAAGCGGTCGCGTGCTGAGTTTGTCCAGTCAATGACAGTGACATCGCAATTTTGCAAATGTGACCCTGGACCACAAAACCAGTCATAAGGTTAAATTTGACAAAACTGAGATTTATGCATCATATGAAAGCTCAATAAATAAGCTTTCTATTGGTATATGGTTTGTTAGGATAGGACAATATTTGGCTGAGATACATCTATTTGAAATCAGAAATCTGAGGATGCAAAAAAATCAAAAGTACTGAGAAAATCACCTTTAAAGTTGTCCAAATTAGGTTCTTAACAATGCATATTGCAAATCAAAAATTACATTTTGATATGTTTACAGTAGGAATTTTACAAAAAAATATTCATGGAACATGAACTTTACTTAATTTCTTAATGATTTTTGGCATAAAAGAAAAATCAAAAATTTTGACCCATGCAATGTATTTTTGGCTATTGCTACAAATATACCCCAGCGACTTAAGACTGGTTTTGTGCTCCAGGGTCACAAATGAGAACGTTAACCTGGGATTTACAGTAGGAACATACAGTGTGAAACGTAAGTTCATGTATAGGATTAATGGCTGATCCCAGTTAAATTATGAGCAGTTTGTAAAAAAGGTGAAGCAAAACAACTATTTCAAGTATGAACAGCCCTAATTTGTTATTTATTGAGAGAATGTGTGCTGTTGCTTTTTTAGACTTATGTACAAAATGTACAAAAGATAGATAAATAGATGTATAAAAGATACTCAACAGCGTAGCAACCGCATAGCATCATTCTTACAACTATTTAAAGAAAAATGCACGTGCAAATAAATTAGATTCAGAAACTGTAAATGAAAGCAAATGATTATGCTGTTAATGGGAACCCTTGGTATTAAAGGGATAGTTCACCCAAAAATTAAAATTGGATGTTTATCTGCTTACCCCCAGGGCATCCAAGATGTAGGCGACTTTGTTTTTTTAACTCAAACCGTTGCAGTCTGTCAGTCATATAATGGTAGTCAATGGGCACCAAATCTTTAAGAGTAAAAAACATACATAGACAAAACTAAATTAAACCCTGCGGCTCGTGACGATACTTTGAGGTCTTAAACAGAGGTGTAAAGAGTACCTGAAAACCATACTTGAGTAAAAATACAGATACCTTACTGTAAAAATTACTCCGTTACAAGTTACAAGTCACCAATTCCAATAAGACTTGAGTAAAAGTCTTAAAGTATCCGATTTTAAAAGAACTTAAGTATTTTACTCGTACTGAACGTAGGCTCAAAGAACACAAAGAAATGTGTAGGCCCTATAACAAGAAACCGTTTATTTGTGAGAATTTATTTAAATCCTAATATAGAAATGAAATTGAACTACTTAATGTTTCAAAATGGCAGAACAAGTCAGTCTCAGTCAAACTCAAAAACTGTTTAAAAATTGAAAAATTAATTTAAAAGCATTTTTAGTGCATTTAAAATTAAGCATATATTCACTTATTCAGTTGAAAATATTTTATCTTAGCATTCCACAAAGTTTCCAAAAAAAGAAAAGAAAAAAGAATTCACATTACTGATAAAAGTATATAAAATATTGCCTAATGCCCCAAATTATATACACAATACTAGAACACATATTATTCCAAATAAATGTTTAAATTTGTTTAATGTTAAAACCTTGTTTAAAACTATTTAAAGTAACTGATTATAGAAAAATATAGATTCTAATTATTTGGGATATAAAAGTTTCATAGGATAAAACAATTTGCATTGATTTGTAATGATTTGCCATCCCTCCTGTTTCACATTTTTGAATGAATAGTAAAAAAAAAAATCCATTATTTCATCTGACAATTCACGATGCCTTGATGGCATAGCCTACAAATATTCACTTTTGCTGATGGAAAAGGGCATAAAGTCTCTGAAAGAAACTTTAAAAGAAAACGCATAGCATCATTACTGTACATTATAACATTACTCACATGGGGATTTTGAATTCCGCACAGAGATTCCGTTCACGTTCATGTGGAGTAGTCTCATTTAGCACATAGGTAAATAGCATCCAGTACCTTCAGCACCCTGCAGATGGCCATATATCGCCTCTTCCGCTCAAGAAATTACCCATAGCAGAAAAAGATGCCGACTTGTCGTGCACAATCACAATGCAATGAGTAACGGTAAGTGTACGTTCAAATGTAGTGGAGTAAAGAGTACATATATTACATAAAAAATGTAGTCGAGTAGAGAGTAAAAGTTGCTTATATTTTTGATACTCAGTACAAGTAAAAAGTAGCCAAAAAAATACTTAAGTACAGTAACGAAGTCCATTTACTCAAATACTTTACACCAGTGGTCTTAAAGGAGAAGTCCGGTGTGATATTGACCTAAAGCGTATTGAATCATGATACCGAGTGTGAACGTACCTTGCATATCTCATCTCGTCTTGTCCACTGCAGTCCGAAATCTGGGGTCAGTTAGCCGATGCTCACAACAGGTTGTCAATGAGAGTCAATAGGGCATCGAAGTAGCCATGTAAATAAATCCGGTCGCCGCCATCTTGAATTTAGTCACGATAAGTCGAGTGTCGAGCACGAAGGAAACTACAACCTGATAAGTTGATAACCTGATAAGTTCCTTCCTGCTCGTCACTCGACTTATCGTGCCTAAATTCAAGATGCCGGTGACCAGATTTTTTCTTGCAGTTATTGTCTGTATAAATCGTCTTGTAAATAAACTACCGGTGCTTTTTCTGAGTTCTCAATGTCTCGTTTTAAATGTCAGGGCCCTTGGAAGTCTACCAATGAAGTGTGGAGCTACTTTGTGCCTCGTAAATGGCATAAAACAGTGATTTATTTACATGGCTACTTCGATGCCCTATTGACTCTCATTGACAACCTGTTGTGAGCATCGGCTAACTGACCCCAGATTTCGGACTGCAGTGGACAAGACGAGATGAGATATGCAAGGTACGTTCACACTCGGTATCATGATTCAATACACTTTAGGTCAATATCACACCCGGAGTTCTCCTTTAAGACACATAACGATCGGCCTGTGCAAGAAACTTAACAGTATTTATATCATTATTTACCTCTGATCCATCACAACGTTCAGCTGTATGGGTTTAATTTGGTTTTGTCTGTGTATGTTTTTTTACTCCTAAAGATTTGGCAACCATTGACTGTCATTATATGTGACCCTGGACCACAAAACCAGTCATAAGGTTAAATGTTACAAAACTTGATGTATACATCATATGAAAGGTCAATAAATAAGCTTTCTATTGATGTATGGTTTGTTAGGATAGGACAATATTTGGCCGAGGTACATCTATTTGAAAATCTGGAATCTGAGGGTGCAAAAAAATTTAAATACTGAGAAAATCACCTTTAAAGTTCTCCAAATTAAGTTCTTAACAATGTATATTACTAATCAAAGATTCAATTTTGATATATTTATAGTAGGAATTTTACAAAAAATCTTCATGGAACATGATCTTTACTTAATTTCCTAATGATTTTTGACATAAAAGAAAAATCAATAATTTTGACCCATACAGTGTATTTTTGGCTATTGCTACAAACATACCCCAGCGACTTAAGACTGGTTTTGTGCTCCAGGGTCACATATGACTGACAGACTGCAACGGTTTGAGTTAAAAATCTTTGTTTGTGTTCTACTGAAGAAACAAAGTCACCTACTATTTGGATGCCCAGCAGATAAACATCAAATTTTCATTTTTGGGTGAACTATACGGTTAAGACTTGTAAATGATGTCTCTTTCTGAAATTTGTAGTAGAAAACCCATTAAAGATTTACATTATTTTAAATCATTACTTCAATCATATAAAATGGTTGCACTTCGTGAGCTACTTGCGATACCTGTTGCTATTTTTACCGCAACACAACTCTGAATAAGCAACTCGAAAAATAAAATACTGATACGATGCCACATGGTTGTAATTCTCAGTCAAAGGGTGACAAGAGAAGCAATGTAAGTCTTCACTGCTTTTCCTAGCGATAAGAAGAGGAGAAAAGAATGGAAAGATGCCTGTGAACGAATAAAACTTCCTAAAGACCAGCGTCTTTGTTCTTTCCACTTTAGCCCTGATACCTTTGGGGCTTTTAGTCGACCACAGCTACTGAAAGAGCTCACAAACGGCAGAGACAGGAAATGCTAGATGCCATCCTGGCAGGATGTAAACATGCCGATGCTTGTCATGATGCCGCAGACACTGAAGGAGTTTCTCAGTGGCGATTTTACTCTCAATCCAGGGGCGTTTTTACTCTCTTTGGGGGGAAAACGATGGTATAGCATTTGGTTTAAGTCTACACTTACATCCATCGCCACCTGTAAGCTCTATTAGTAGCTGTGGTCATCGTATCAGTATTTTATTTTCCGAGTTGTGGAATAACAAAAATAACAAAAGATAGTGCCAGTAGCTCACAGAGTGCAACCATTTGACGTCTTCGAAAAAATGGCGCCCCCCCCATAGACCTAAATATGTATAAAATGTTGTAGATTTTTAAAATAACTTTTAATATAAAAATAATGATAGATAGATACATCTTTCAGGGTTTTTATACTACATATTTTAGTAAGAGACATCAGTTATGTCATACAAGTCCTAATAGGTTTCCCTTTATCATTATAGTTATCATCCTTGGTGTGAAGAGGCCTTTAAAATTTGTGCATTTGTTTTCAAGTTTATTCTAAGACAAATGACTACAATCTGGGCCAGCCATGCACATTTGGTCATATTAACCTTTTACAAGGTGTTTTAAAGTCTGTAAAACTCTTTGTAAATTCCTGTTTATCCGTCTGGAAAGCGCACAAATAACAGATAGCCTGTCCTAAAAGGACTATTTTATCACAGGATACTAATCACAGAGACCTCAGGAAGACCTGCTGCAGTCAATTACAGTCCGCTGTGGCTCGCTGGGCAAGATTTCCTAAGGCTTCGGAGGAAGTTTTTAACGTATGTCCTTTTGGTTTCTCTGCAGAGGAGGAAGCCGTTCTGGAATCCATCCTGAGAGACAGATCTCACATCGAGGAAACTCTGAGGCTCGCGGCGGATGAGAAAGCAGGAGATTATGCTGGTGAGGACATGAAGCCTGTGTCTTAGACAGATACTCACATAAACACACAGTTTCAGTTCACTGGGTTTTGACAGTATGCTAGCAGGTGAATGTTGACTAAGCTTGGGTTAAGCATCCTTTCACACAAGCCTGCTGAAAAGAAACAGTGTAACTGGTTTAAACCAAGAGAATTTATTTATTTTATTTTATTTATTCTATCCATTGTTAAAGTTAAATATGTAAACCTAAAATACTTTTTAAATTTAAATTTATCCACAATATAATAAATTATTCAAACTTTTAATTATTTCTGAGTATTGTAATGTTATTAAATTCTGTAAATGTGCTAAAATATTTTTTTTTATAAATAAAATATATTAGTATTTATATAAAAGTAATATTATAAGTTAATATAACTTTGATATCTTAAAAAACATTTTACATTTTTTGCAGCTTCCTTATGAACCCCTTTTAACACCTTTGTTGCTGTTTACTAAAATTATTTAAAAAAAAAATATTATTATTATAATTATTATTTAAAAAATTAATATATATATATATATTAATATAAATATTAAACAAAGAACTTACAATTAAAATAAAAAAGTAAAATAAAAAAAGTTTAGGTTGGACTGAAATTAAATCTGAAATAAAAAATATATAAATATATAAAGGAAAATAAGAAGAAAAAAAGGAAGTGATATGATGAATTAAGTGATATAACTAATTAAAATAAATTAAGTGACTTCTGTGTGAACAATTACATTAAAGCCAAAACAAATTATTAATATATATTTAAAAATATTTTTATATCCATTATTAATGTTAGATATGTAAACCTAAAAAAAGAAGCATTTTTATTTTAAATTTATTCACAGTAAATATAATTTCTAATGATTTCCATTTTCATTAGTAGTATAAAACTGTAATGTTATTGAATTCTGTAAATGTGCTGAAAATTTGCCATTTTGTAAATAAATGAAATGTATTAATATATATATGCATGCATAAAAAAATAACAAAAAGGACAAAATCTTACAACAAAATAGCTAAATCTTAAAATAAAATTAAACTTATCTCTTCACAAGAGTCCTCCTTTCTTAAATAGAAAATGTAATTTATACTGTATAAGAAAAATAATACATGTGATATTATAAAGAAAATATATTTTCCTAAAATAAATTAAATAGACATGTAAACATGAAAAGAAACATTTTCATTTCAAATTTATTCAGAATAAATACATTATTTCTGTGTAATCATAAAATTGTAATGTTATTACATTTTACAAATGTGCTAAAACTAAACATTTAATTGTAATAATAAATAAAATATATTACTATTAATATAAAATAATATTGTAAGTTAATATGGCAACTTTGATATAAAAAAAAAAACATTTTATATTTTCTGCAGCTCCATTTGTTATTGTTTACTAAAACTATTAAAAATAATTTTCATTAATTGAATTGAATATAAATATAAGATGAAAAACCTAAAATTAAAAAATCCACAAAAAAAAAGTTTGTTAAAATATAAAAAAAAAAAAAAAGTGAAACAGTTATTGAATACTATAAATGTGCTTAACCATTTAATCTTATTATTACATTAAAAAAAATAGTATTAATATAAAAATAATATTGTAAGTTAATACGGCAACTTTGATATCTTAAAAAAAAACATTTAAAATTTTCTGCAGTTCCCTTTGAATCCCCTTTTGGCATCTTTGTCGTTGTTTTCTAAAACTATTAAAAATCATGTTCGTGAATTAAATAGAATTGAAAATATTAGATTAAAAACCTAAAATTAAAAAATACAAAAAAAAAAAAAAAAAAAGTTTGTTAACGTATAAAAATGTGTGAAATTTAAATAGAAAAAAGACGTAAACATGAAAAGAAAATTTTATTCAGAAAAAATAAAATCTTACATGATTTCTGTGATTTAGTAAAATTTTAATGTTATAGAATTCTATTAATGTGCAAAAATTAACAATTTAATTTTAAGTAACAAATAAAATATGTTAATATCAATATACAAATAATATTCTATTAATTAATTTTGATATCTTAAAAACATTTGACATTTTCTGCAGCTCCCTTTCAATCCCCTTTTGGCATATTTGAATATAAATATTAGATGAAAAACCTTTAAAAAATTACAAAATTGTAATTTTAGTATAAAATACGTGAAATTAAAATGGAAATACAAAAATACAAATAGAAATATTTAAATATAATAATAAAAATAAAAATGACAAAATCACATAACTTAATGTTAAATTAAACTTTAAACTGAAAATATAAAAAATGAACACTCAAAATATTAATAGATATGCTAATAATATATAAATACCACACTGTAAAAAATGACCGTGAATTTAACGGTAAAAAACTGTAAAAATGCTACGGTACAAACCTGTGAAATGGTTAACGGTAAGTTCCCCTTCTATATACGGTGAAAAACTGTGCATGTAGTTTTACGGTACCATACCGTTTTTGGAAGTGGAAAAAGAACGTAAATTTACCGTGAATAACCGTTAATTTACATTCTCAGAATGTTTCATTTTTCTTTATTTGATGTTTTTTTGTTAAAATAACTGTTTCTTCTTTATTTTTTCTTATCAGTTTTGTACATTAGGGTTGTATGTTACATTTAATGTTGTTAAATTAATGTTTTTTGCATTATTTCAGTTTTATGTGCGTTACCATGATGGTGTTTAGTGTTTGTGTGAATGACACTGTGCACCTTCTATATATATTATTTTTCAAAAATAATGGGTTTTGGTTCATCATGTGATGTTGTCATCACCACCTGCTTTTGGTGGTTATCAGTGTCTTACAAAAGTTAAAAACAGATTTCAGTACTTCAAAAGGTTGTTACATTACCATTATATCAGTGAAATTACGGTATTTACCTGTAAATGTTACCTGAAAACTGTAAAACCTAAAACATTGCTACCGTATTTTTTACGGTAAAATTCTGGCAACCACAGCTGCCGGTTTTTTACCGTAAATTTTACGGCTTTTTTTTTTTTTTTTTTTACAGTGCATGTAAAAATACGTATATATACAGCATATATATATATATATATATATAATCAGTAAGTCATGACAACTTATGTAAGTTATGGCAACATTAATTAATCAAAAAAATAAATAAATTATAAGTTCGTGTGAATAAATTCAACTTGATTTTTAAGTTGGTTTAATTGGATTTAAGTTGAAATGAATTGTAAAGCCAAGTTGATTATACTTAAAAATGTAAGTCAGCAACTCAACTAAAGTTTTTAAGCTGAAATAGGTGCTCACTAAAACTACAATACTGAAACTCATTGCGGAGGCAAATCTTTTTAAGTAAACTATCACATAATTAGTTTTTACAATCACAGCAGCCTGTATCTGGCACAAAAGCAAAACCTTCAGCTAAACTATGTTTTGAGCAGCTTGTAGGCCACGAAGCATGAAATCACATTGAGTCATCGCTGCTTGTGAACTGAACTCGCCATAAAAGTTCAACAATGGATTATTTAGTCCATATGTCGCATGGGCTACCAGGAGAAAGTTGTTATCTGACTCACCGTATCCGTTCCAAACTCGACTACTACCTCCGAAAGGCACGTAGATGTTTTTAGGTCTGTTTACACTAGTGTCTCCTCTCATTTCCTTCCCAAACGCTTTATCCACAACACCATCTGCGGTCTTTCCTTTCTGCGCTCTGCCCCGTGTCTGCTGGTGGATGTCATACTCAGCTTTCGCTCTTTGTTTGTTCTGTTTTCATCTTTCAGCTGCTTTGCAGAGGCTGAGGAAGATCTACCACAACTCCATCAGGCCCATGGAGCAGGCCTACAAGTACAATGAGCTGAGACAGCATGAGATCTCAGGTACCGTCAGCCCGCTTTACACCGCTGTCTCGTGTGTGCTTGTCTACTCTCAAAAAATATTTAGACCTCAGTTTAACATGAATTTGACATGCATATGAAATGTTACCATAAAGTGATCAATTGTGGTGTGATGCATATTTGTCAGTCAGACATGAATGAAACAGATAAGAAATGGGTTTCTTAAGATTTCTGCACTCAGTTTCAAATTAAAAATCAAATGTTTCATTTATCAAATAGCATTGAATAAGAGTTATTACAGTTAATTAAAACCATAACATTTTTTTTACTTTAAATAAATGTTAATTAAAATAAAATAAAACTCATTTTATTTTAGCTTATTGAAACATTTCTCATTTTTATTTAACTTATAATTATAATTATTATTTAACTATATAAGTAAAAGTAAAACTGAAATAAAAATTAATTATATCTATATAGATATACCTATAAAAATAGTAAAAATGGCAAAAAAAAAACACACAACAAATTAATAAAGCTTTAATTAAAATAAACATGGAAAATATATATTTTTAACTTTATGTAATAAAATAATTAAAAAAGTAAACTAAAAAATAAATAAAAATGACAAAAACAGATCAAATTTGTAAAATTTGAAAATATCAAAACTTCATGTAGATAAACAACTAAAACTAAATTGCTTAATATATGACTATCTAGATAAAAATGTAATAATTTTAAAATATATCTTTTTTATAAATTTGACTTAATGTATGAATTAAGCATATTTTTTGATTATAACCAAAAATTAATTACATTTACTAAAACCATAATAAAATTGTTACTTTAAATACACAATAATTAAATTAAAATAAAAACCAATTAAATTATTGTTTAACTTGATGTACTAAAATGACTAGTAAAATGGAAATAAAATGAAATCTAAAACTAAATAAAAAGACAACAAATTATTCAATTTACTAAATAAAATACAACAAATTATTAAAACTTTAAAGTTAAAAGTAAAATAAAAACTGAAATAAAAAACAAATAAAAATGACAAAAACAGAACAAATTAGTAAAATTTGAAAATCTCAAAATAAAAACTTCAAAATATTGAGCATAATTTTTTTCATTTGACTTTATGTAGATAAACAACTAAAACTAAAATAAAAGAATTGCTTAATATATGAATTTCTATCTAGACAAAATAAAATAATTTTAAAATATATATTTTTTTTATAAATTTGACTTAAATAAAACTGAAATAAAAATGAATTAAGCTTATTTTTTTATCATAACCAAAAATTAATTAAAAAGAATAATTAAAATTACTAAAAGATTACAACAAATTACTAAAACTTCAGCTGAAAGTAAAATAAAAACTGAAAATATGTATTGTTTCATTTAGCTTGGTTGTTCTAAAACAACAAACTACAACTGAAATAAAAATTAATAAAAACGTTATAGACAAAAAACTAATACAAATTACAAAAACACAGCAAATTACTGAAAATATAAAAATAAAAACTTCAAAATAAAATATATATTTTTTCATTTATCTTTATGTAGTGAAACAACTAAAACTTATGAAAAAATGAAATCTATGTAGACATGTTTTAATACAAAAACTAATTAAAAAGACACAAAATGACCAAAATTGCTAGAAAATTACAGTACAATAACTAAACCTGAAATAAAAATTAATTATATTTATATAGATATATTTAAAAACAAAAACTAATTTAAAAGACAAA
The DNA here is from genome assembly GCF_049309525.1 of Garra rufa. Taxonomy (NCBI): domain Eukaryota; kingdom Metazoa; phylum Chordata; class Actinopteri; order Cypriniformes; family Cyprinidae; genus Garra; species Garra rufa. The sequence goes on from NC_133361.1 coordinate 21,014,893, forward strand.
ACAAATATTAAAATTAAATATTACAACAAATTACTAAAACTTCAGCTGAAAGTAAAATAGGAACTGAAAAATATATTTTTTCATTTAACTTGATTCTACTAAAATAACTGAAACTAAAACTGAAATAAATCTGTTAAAACTATACAGACAAATAAAAAACTAATAAAAATGACAAAAACACAATAAAACTTTAAAATTAAAATGAGAATTGAAACTATAAAATAAAAACTTCTAAATATTCTGCAAGTCTTTTTCGTTTAACTTTATGTAAAATGGCTAAAACAAAAAATAAAAATGTATTAAATCTATGTAGACATGTTTAAAAGATATATAATATATTCATTTAACTTGAATGTATTTAAATAACTGAAACTAAAACCAAAATAAAATATAAATGTCAAAGTATTCAACATAAATCTGCTCACTGTGAAATCATTTACATTTATTCAGTTAAAAAAACATGAATATGAAAATGTAATAAAATATAAACTTGTTTTATTTTAGCGTGTTGCCAAGAAAACTTTTTTTTTAATTTAACTTGTACAAATAACTACACCAGAAAAAAAATTCTATCTACTAATGAAAATGGCAACAAATTAATTAAGCTTAAAATAAAAACTAAAACTAAAATAAAAATTATTAAATTCTTTTAACTTTATGTAGTAAAATAATAAAACTAAAAGAAATTAAATCAATATAGACATGTTTTCATGTAATTAAAAAGACAAAAACACAACAAATTACTATAACTTCAGCTGAAAGTAAAATAAAAAAATGTATATATAAAAAAGTATATTATATTGTATTAACTTGATTGTATTGCACTAAATTAACTCAAACTAAAAGAGATAGAAAAATGACTAAAAACCATATAGACAAATAAAAAAATTATAAAAATGACAAAACCACAACAAGTAAAACTTCCAAATTAAAATGAAAACTGAAAATATCAAAATAAAAACGTTAAAATATTGTGCATAAATCTGTTCTCTGTGAAAATTAAATATAAATAATGATACCAAAATAATACTGTTTCGAATCAGCATAAATCTGTTCACTGTAAAATTAATTACATTTTGCATGAACATGTTTAAAATATGGCTATAGCTGTGGAACGAGCTATATTTTATTAGGAATTATGTATTGTAAATATATAAACAAATTGCAAATTCTTACCCGTTTTATTTCTACAGTATGTGACTGACAAATATGCGTCACATTAAGTTTGTCAAAACTGCAGTCCAAATCAAATGAAATTTTATATGCAACTCAAATACATAAATCTTAAATTGAGGCTAAAAATATCTTTTTGAGGGTAGTTTAGCATTATATGAATGTTGATTGGTTATTCATCTCCATTATATCATCCTCCATCACCCAAACCATCCCTCTCCGCATTCAAGCTGCCATAATCATATTCATAAGGAAGAACCCAGGGCTGCTTTGTCAAATAATTAAACACTAATATAATAATTTATAAATAGTTTCGAATGACCAGTCCCTAAACTCACACTATTTGTGTTCTGGCCCCAGTAATATTTATTCATAATTTTCTGTGACGTGTGCATCAGCAAATGTGGTTCTTTCATATGAGTATTTCATTTCCCTCACATTCAAAGTTCCAGATACATCAGAGCTGCTAAATCAAATCCCTAGCTAGATGAATTGAAGCTAAAGGCGTTGGCGTATCCGACACATATGCGCTTCGTCATTCCACAGCTGTAGCGCTGGTGTTCGTCCAGAGGCGGCCGAGGGGGGCCAGAAAACAGAGGAGGAAAGAAAGAGAGAGAGAGAGGGAGTTAAAATAGAAAACACAAGGCTTTCTTATTACTGCCCGAGGAGCGAAGCCTCCATCTGAAAGCAATCAGGAGTTTCTCAACAGCCCTCGCTTTATATAAGAGCTCTATGTGCTTGAGTCTGTACAAATGTCTCATGGATATCGTCCGTTTTGAATTATTCATACAGAAAGTGTGCTTTTGGATGGGTTGAACTTTTGATGTTTTTGACATTCAGCAATGCTTCATATGACTTATCAAAAAAATATATCGCAAATAATAAGTGCCAAAATTGATAAACATTTACACAAACACTTTACTAAATAAAGTAAGCCATGTTTTAAAACATGACTTTCAAGATTTTTAATTTTGGATTTTGCTTAATATTATTAGTCTATTATTATTATTATTATACTATATAAACTTTTCCCCCCTTGGTAATAACATTAAAACCCATTATATTTCATGATCTGCATATGTAATTAAATTAGTTATGAATTATACATAATTTAAACATTTGAATGGACACAGCACAAAAACTTATTTTAATTTTAATTTTCATTATTTTAATACAAAATATTTAATTTTATTAAATATAAAATTTTAATTTGAGATTTTTATCTATCTATCTATCTATCTATCTATCTATCTATCTATCTATCTATCTATACCATGATTTTTTTAAATATTTGCATAATCTGCATATTTTATCAAATTAATTATGCATAATTTAAACATTTAAATGGACAATTACACAATACAGAACCTTATTTTAATTTTCATTATTTTAATACAAAATCAAATATTAAACAATATTTTACAATATCAACATTTTAGAAAATATCACAAATAATGTGACACAATTTATAAACAACAATTTTAATTTAGATTTTAATTTTTTTTATATAATTTTCACCAAATAAATTAGTCCATTTTTAGAAAAAAAAATATTTCTTAATATCTATCTATCTATGTATTGCTATAACATTAAATCCCAATCATTTTCTGTTACATTTAATAATCTGCATAATTTGCATATTTAATCAAATTAATTATGAATTATGCACAATTTAAATGAACAATTACACAAAACAGTATTTTACAATATCAATAGAAAATATCTCAAATAATAGTTTAGAGATTAGTGTTATATATATATATATATATATATATATAAAATTTTCAACAAATAAATTGGTCTGTTTTTAGATTTTTTTTGTTTTTAATTAATTAAACTTTTATTTTTTGATTTTTCTTGGTGATAGCATTAAAACAAGCCCAATATTTTTTGTGATATGTTCATAATCTGCATAAGTATAGATATTTAATAAAATTAATTATAAATTATGCATAATTTGCATATTTAGCAATATTTCTTAAAACTTTAAAATATCCCAAATAATATGTTACAGAATTTCTTAAATTAATTTCAATGCTACGGTTTTATTTCATTTTTTTTTTTGCTTTACAGAAAAATGCTATTTTTGAACCTAAAGTTATTTAAACTTTTAAATTGACAAAAACATATTTTTGTTTATATTGTATTATGCTTTTAGATGAACTTCTGACTTCTTGACTTTTAGCAATATTTCTTAAAACTTTAAAATATCCTAAATAATATGACAAAATCTAGCAATCTATTTATTGCTATAACATTAAAATCCAAAATATTTTGTGATATTTTCATAATCTGCATATTTAATCAAATTAATTATAAATTATCCATAATTTAAACATTTAAATGGACAATTACACAATACAAAACCTTATTTTAATTTTAATTTTCATTATTTTAATAGAAAACAAAATATTAAACAATATTTTACAATATCAAACTTTTGTGACAAAATTTAGATTTTATATTTTTATATAATTTTCACCAAATAAATTGGGCTGTTTTTAGAAAAATGCCATTTTTAGACTTTTAATTTAGGATTTTTCTTGGTGATAACATTAAAACAAGCCCAATATTTTTTGTGATATGTTCATAATCTGCATATGTATAGATATTTAATAAAATTAACATATTTTTGTTTATATAATATCATGTTTTTATATTATTATAGATTATTACTTTAGATGAACTTCTGACCTCTTGACCTTTAGCAATATTTCTTAAAACTTGAAAATATCCCAAATAATAATGTGATTTTTCATAATCTGCATATTTAGTCAAATTAATAATTAATTATTATCATGCATAATTTAAGCATTTAAATGTACAGTTATACAACATAAAAACAGTACATTGGTTATATTATATTATGCTTTTAGATGCATTAGATGCAATATTTAAAAATTTTCAAGCTTTTAGAAAATATCCTGAATAATAAATGACAAAATTTAGATTTTACATCTTTATATAATTTTCACCAATTAAATTGGGACATTTTTAAACCTTTAATTTTGGATATTTTTAAATCATTTTTCATTTTTATGTTGGTCATAACATTAAAGTAAGCCCAATATTTCTTGGTGATATGTTCGTAATGTGCATATATATATTTAATAAAATAAATGATTAATTATGCATCATTTGCACATTTAGCTTTTAAATGGACAAAGACATGATACAAAAACATAATTTTGTTTATATTATAATGGGGAGTTGCTAGACCTAAAGCTCTACTGGGGCACAGGCCCCCATTACTCGTTAATTCAGTTGTTGCATGCAGTTAAATGTCTTTATTTCGGGATCATCAACGTAAATTATAACTCAAATTTGAGATTTTACTGGGGCACAGCATATTTTTACTGGGGCACGTGCCCCAGTAAAAAGGGTCTAGCAATGCCCCTGTATTATATTATGGTTTTGGATAAAATTTTGAGGACTTGACTTTTAGCATTTTTTTATATAATGCAAAATAAATTTTACCTTTTAGTTTTGGATTTTTCTTACTATATATTACTTTTTATTTATTCTTAAATTTGGATTTTTCTTAATATATATTACTTTTTATACATTTAATTTTATATAATTTATTTAAAATCAGTTTTAATGTCATTTTCAAAATATACTTCATTATTAATATTAATCAAAAATTTATATTAATTAAATATTTAAACATTTAAATGGACAATTACACAATACAAAAAAATGATTTTGGTTATATTATAATATGCTTCTAGATGCATTTTTAATGCTTATTAATATTTTTTGTGATATGTTCATTATCTGCATATGCATGGATATTAAATTAAACACAAAGACACACGATCCAATAACATAATTTTGTTTATATTATATTATGCTTTTGGATGAACATTTGACTTCTTGACTCTTCAAAATTTCAGAAACTATCCCAAATATTATGTGAAAAAATATATATATATATATATATGAATTGAAATTTTATAGGCATTTTCATCAAATAAGTTTTTAGAAAAATTAAATTTTTGGACCTTAAATTTTGGATTTTTCTTAACATATATTACGTCTTTATTTATTTACACAGCGTTGTGGGTGAAAACATAAGCTCAGAAAACATTTGTGTATTATTTGGTACATTAAATTGTGTATTTTTATATGGTGAAGTTTAATTTTTGTTAAAAGGAAACCCCACATTTTACCCACTGAGATTTACCTTATTCCCTTAGTACTAGTTTGAGTCTAAAAATGAAGTTTAGCTAAACAAGGGCGAGTTATTATTGTAGAGCTGTTGGGTGTATTATGTAGGTTGTGTCCTCTGAAGGGTGACTTTGACAGTGCTGAGTGTCCTGCCTAACCCCTGACTGAACACTGGGATCCAGCTTGCCCCCTTGTGGTTCAGCATGGTACTTAACCCCCACACTCACCGCAATAATGCAAAACTCACCTTGACACTCCTGAGGAAGTAGAAAGAAGCTGAAACAAGCTATCAGATATCATCTGAGCACCAGTGTGATCAAAGCCTGCTGCTGGTGATCAAAGGAAGATAATGTGTCGTAAACCATCACCATCACAAGAAACAGTAGTTCAGTACGGGTATATACTGCCATGCAGGGGCTTCTGGGTACAAGCATGTTTTACACCAATTATATGACAGCACAGTCATAAATGGCTGACGTTGTTACAAAAAATATGGGAAAAATGGGATTTATACTAAATTTGGTTGACTTATGTCTTAAACAATACATAAAACAATACATTCAGGTATTTGTTTATTTAAGATTTATTTATTTATTTTGTGCCTTTTTTTAAATCTTTGATTTTTACTTGAATTTATCTTATAAAATGTAATTTGGTTGCATCTTAGAAGCTGTGCAGATCATATTTCACCACAAAATTAAAAAATAAGAAATTATATTACGCAAAAAAGAAAATGAAGCCTATTTCACACACACACACACACACACACACACACACACACACACACACACACATTTCTTTTTAAAATGTTTTTTTTTATTTTAGTATTTTTAGATTTTAGTTTTTAAGAATCAGATTCCATGTGTTTATTTTTTATTATATATTTTTTTTATTTTGGTTTTGCTTGTAAGAATCAGATTCCATGTGCTTTTCATTTATTTATTTATTTTTTATATCAGTATTGTCATATTTTTTATTTTCAGATTTCATGTCTATTTCATTTTATTTTATTTTAGCATTGTTTATAAGAATCAGATTCCATGTGTTTATTTTATTTTATTATTATTTCATTTTATTTTTATTACATTTTTTATTTTAGTATTGTTTATAAGAATCAGATTCCATGTGTTTTTTATTTTATTTTATTTTTTATTTTATTTTTATGAATCAGATTCAGATTGTCTTTATTTTATTTTATTATTTTTTATTATTATTATCTTTTATTTTAGCATTGTTTATAAGAATCAGATTCGATGCTTATTTTATTTTTATTTTTTAAACATATTCCATATTTATTTAAATTTTTTTTTTTCAATCAGATTCCATGTGTTTATTTCATTTTATTTTTATTTATTTATTTTATTTCATTTTATTTTAGCATTGTTTGTAAGCATTAGATTCCATATATTTATTTCATTTTATTTTTATTAAATTTTTAATTTAAGTATTGATTATAAGAATTACATTTCATGTGTTTATTTTATTTTATTATTTATTTTATTTTATTTTAGCATTGTTTGTAAGAATCACATTCCATGTTTATTTTGTTTTATTTTATTTTTTGAATCAGATTCCATGTCTATATTTTATTTTATTATTATTTTTTATTTTTATTTTATTTTAGCAGTGTTTGTAAGAATCAGATTCCATGTCTATTTAATTTTATTTTTATTAAATATTTAATTGTAGCATTGTTTATAAGAATCAGATTCCATGTTTTTATTTTATTTTATTTTTAAGAATCAAATTCAATGTCTTTATTTTATTTTATTTATTATTTTTTTATTTTAGCATTGTTTGTAAGAATCAGATTCCATGTTTATTTTGTTTTATTTTATTTTTTGAATCAGATTCCATGTCTTTATTTTATTTTATTATTATTATTTTTAAATTATTTTATTTTAGCAGTGTTTGTAAGAATCAGATTCCATGTCTATTTAATTTTATTTTTATTAAATATTTAATTGTAGCATTGTTTATAAGAATCCGATTCCATGTTTTTATTTTATTTTATTTTATTTTTAAGAATCAGATTCAATGTCTTTATTTTACTTTTTTTTTATTTTTAGCATTATTTGTAAGAATCAGATTCCATGTTTATTTCATTTTATTTTATAAAATGTTTCATTTTAGTATTGTTTATAAGAATCAGATTCCATGTGTTTTTTTTTTTCAGATTTCAAATGTTTATTTTATTTTTATTTTTTATCAAAAACGCACTTTTTTCAAACTCAATTTGTCCGATTTTTACCAACTTTATTATTAGAAATGAAACGTTTTGGCTCACCACCTAAATTAGATTAAAATTAAACATTTTAGTTTCTACATGTCATTTTGGGGTGAAATATGTCCAACACATTCTTGACAGTTGTTTATTAAATTAAATATGTATTTCTTTGTGTAAAAAAGACAAAAAATGTTTTGTGCAGCACAAGACATTTCTTTTTCTACATTTATTCATAAGAATAGGATTTGTTAGACTATTGATTTGTATTATCATGTAGGTATTTATTTATTTGAATTATTTTGATAATTGATATTGTCTAATTTTAAATGTATACAATACTGTAAAGTTTATTTTCTTTTTTTTGCTTTTTTTTCTTTTTTTATTATATATTTATCTATTTTTGTTGTAATTTAATTTTTATTTAATAGTTTGTCAATTTATTTTGGCGGCAAGGGTTATCATAAAAAAAAAACATAACCTTGATTGTACAAAGTGTTCTGTTAAAGTTTGAAAAAAAAAATACAAATAAATGTTATAAATAAACATATTAACATGTTAGCATATGTAATAGCAAAAATTTTCAATAAAATTAATGCTATTACATATTTATTTTTTATTACTGTTTACATTTCCAATAAATACATGAAAAGATTTAAAAAAAAAAAAAGAAAAAAAAAAAGAATAGGATTTGTTGGCGTGTGTGTTCAGTCTCTTCCAGAAAGCATTGTATCTGGATGACCATCAGTCCTCATCCACACACATTTCAGCTCATCACATACTGTCTCCTGCTTCACAGGAAAAGTGTCTCTTTCTGTCCTCCTCCTCTTCGACTTCTCTCTTTGACCCCTTCACATTCTCTCTGCCTGCACTTTTCCTCACACTTGTCATTTTCATCCCTTTCTCCTCCCCCGACATCACCCGTCACTAAACAGCCTATCCCGGACGCACACTGGGGGATTCTGCCACAGGTGGGTATGACGGGGCGCTTCACTGCATGGCACTGCCTGCGTCTCTGATCCCCTGCAGTGTAACGCCAGCTAGCGCTCATCTGCCCAATTACCATCAGCACTGAATGAGCACTAATTACAAAGTGCCATTATCTGTCAGCGTGTCGCATCGCTCAGTTCACATTCAGCCACTGGAAAGAGCAAAATTGAATCGATTTTTTGGAGAATATAAAACTAACTAATCATCCGGTGGCACATTCAACAATTCAACCAGCAGATTTGGGTGAAAGTCTAGATTTGGTTCAGCTATTTTACTTCATCCAACTAATCCAGTTGTCTAATTGAATTAATTCTGAACACTAATCGAAGGCTTTGTTTATGAGTATAATTTGATCATCGCTATTGTAAGATAAACGACTGTTCACTGTATGAAAACTGCAGCACGTTTTTACTTTATAGCAGTGTTTTGTGGATTGGTTTGTGCACAAAAACAGTGCTTGGCTATTAATCTTGATGCGTCCGTTACAAACGTTTGGGGTCAGTAAGAGTTTTTTGAAAGAAATTAATAGTTTTATTCAGCAAGGATGCTTTCAATTGATTAAAAGTGATAGTAAAGACATTTAAAATGTTAATAAAATTCCTCGTTCAAATAAATGCTGTTCTTTTGAACTTTAATAATGTTAAATATAACATATTTAACATATAAATATTTTTTGTGTGTGATTTATATAGTACATTTACATATAAATATTATATCTTTTTATTTTATTTTATTTTAACATTGATTGTAAGAATCAGATTCCATCAAATTCCGTGTTTTTCATTTCTTATTTGTTTTGCTTTTTAAATTTCTGAACACTGGAGTAATGATGCTGAAAATTCGGCTTTGCATCATAAAAATCTATCTATATATTTTTTTATGCAGTGTTTTTTCACGCTGAAAAGTAATAGAAAATTTCACAAACAATTTTTAAAATAAAACTATCATTATGATCTTGATAAAAATACAGTGATCTGTATGATAATTTTTAGTATACCTTGAATAACTACTTAATTAAAATTAAATATAATAATAATAATATATAATAATAATAATTATCACATTAAAACAAAGTGTGTTTTTTGTTTTGTTTTGCACAACAGTAATAATTTAAAATATTACTTTTTACGTGTCATTTTGAGGTAAAATATGTCTGACATGAGATTAACAATTTTTTTAATGTATAAAAATTTATACACACACACACACACACACATATATATATTTATTTATTTATATGGTTTATATAGTACATTTACATACAAATATATATTTTGGGGTTAAAATAAGACATTTATATTTTTTTCACAATTTTTATTTCACAATTTTGCAGTTTTTATTGGATTTTTGATCACATAAATGCAGCCTTGGTGAGCATGAGAGTTTCAAAAAATGTTTACTGACCCCAAAAATGATGGTTTAATTACATGTCTGGTAAATGACATATAAATAAAATGGAGTCAGCAAGGGATAAAAGTACAATCTGTTCAATATGTTGTACTGTTATGTATGTGGGTGTTAATAATTTCATCAGCAAAAACAATGTACACTAGAGGACAAAAACGCTACAAACATAGATTGTGGATATTAGACAAAACTTAAAGACGATACATATTGAATGGTGTGTACTTTCATCCCTTATAGCCTTGATTTTATTTACATCATATTAAATATATAGCATCTACTCTGGCTAAAGACCATTGGTTGCATGTGGAGTCCTGGCATACAAATATAAGCAGGTTACTTGTCTTATGTCAAATGCTTGTACCAAATTTGACTGGCATTTACTGCAGTAAAAATCCAACACTCTTAAAAATAAAGTTTCAATGTCACACAAGAACTATTTTAGGTTTCCCAGAGAACCTTTTATGGCTCGTTTCCACCAAGCGGTACAGGTCAGTACAGTACAGTGTGGTATGATTCAGGATGGAAAACCCTGATCCAGCTTGCATTTCCACCGCCAACAGTGTCCTTAATTGCTGGAAAGTAGCAATTGATAAAGTGTGACAATAGCTGTTTCTCAATATGACATAAAGCGCACCTTTGCGTAACTGAATGCAAAACTCACTTTTACATGTTGTTTGAACACCCTACAATGATAAAAATCCAGTCAGTGGTATTTTTTAATCCTTAAAAGTAATATCCCCTTTTTAAAATCAGGTCATTCTCAGCTTCTTGTGGGTGTGACGACACACCAACAGTGACCACTCCCACGATAGTTGATTGACATGAGAGCCTTACCTTAGACCCGCCCTCACCGAGCTGAAACAGTCTCCGATTGAGGTGTTCTGTTGTTGGATGTAATAATGAACATAGCAGTCGTCATTTACTCCTGACATCTGAGCCGCTGAAGACGCAGAGGATGAACGTTACTTTCGTTTTTGAAAGGAAAGTGCCGATCCCGATCTACATATGCGTCTATGTTCGTGCGAATCATTCGTGATGCAGCTTCACCCACAGCAGAAGTGAGTTTAAGGGATTTTAATGCATCTTTGCGAATGGCCTTTCTTAATAATGTGTTGGTTAGCAAATTTCGTAGCTAAATGCGGCTAAAGTAAACATTACGGCTCATCATCCCACGGCAGAGAGGGGTGGGGTGAGCAGAGCTCATTAGCATTTAAAGGAACATGCAACAGAATGGCTCGCTCTAAAAAGAGCTAATTTTGACAAGGTAAAAAGAGTGTTTTTTTATACTGCCATTGAAACATGTTAACTAAAGTATGTTATAGACTTCTCATTAAAGGAGTAGTTCACTTTCAGAACAAAAATTTACAGATAATGTACTCATGCAAGATGTTCATGTCAAGCCGAGGAAGAAGGGTCTTACCTTGCGAAACGATCGGTTATTTTCTAAAAACATTTACAGTTTATATACTTTTTAGTCTCTACACAGAGTACAGTACACACAGAGCTAGACAAGATGAGCATTTGAGGTTAAAAAGTATATAAAAAGTATTTTTTGTTTTGTTGGATAAGACCCTTCTTTCCTCGGTTGTGATTGTTTAGATCCATTTGAAGCTGCATTTTGGAAGTTCAAACTCGGGGGCACCATAGAAGTCCATTATATGGAGAAAAATCCTGAAAGGTTTTCCTCAAAAAACAAAATTTCTTTATGACTGAAGAAAGAAAGACATGAACATCTTGGATGACAAGGGGGTGAGTATTCTGTAAATTTTTGTTCTGAAAGTGAACTACTCCTTAAAGACCCTAAAGAATCATATCAACTTGTGAAAAATGGGCCTCCGATGACCCCTTCAAACAGCTACACCTGAAAACTCTTAAAACTACATTTCATAACAAAATAACAGTAATATTTAGAAAATTATGTGGGTTTTTGGCCAATGACTTATGACGTTTCACAAGTCCACAAGAACAGACAAGAATGCATATTGAGAAGCAGTTATTGTCAGTGTGAAAATATAAAATGATAAAATACACTGTTATATTTTTTTGTGATTGCTGATGTATATAAGCCCAACACACATGAACAACATGGATGAATAAGTGAAGGAGACGGTTCATCGCCTTGTAGCACACACAAGTGACAATTCGAGTCATCCAATCAATGTTCTGCACTGAGTTTAGCTCTACCCTTACCTTTTGTTGTTTTGGTACCACTCGCAACTTCTGACAATGGAAACGGAAATAATTACGTTACTGTACTGAACCGTACTGCTCAGTGGAAACGAGTCATTAAGTCTTAAAACCACTGTTTTCTCTTCATGTGAAGAACATTTTAATCATCTAAAGAACCTTTTGTGCATTTGAAAGGTTCTGTGGATGTTAATTGAAGGTTCTTCATGGAACCATCAATGCCAATAAAGAATGCCAGAAGAGTGTGAAGTTACATGTTGTCTCTGAAGATTTGATGGTCAGGTGATCTTGGGTTCAAACACCTACGGCTTCTGCACTTCTAGCCGAGCTGTAGAGCTGGAGCCATCTTGAGCAATTGTGTTTGCTCTGTTCTGGAGCGCTTCATATTAATTACATTCTCTGCAATTTATTCCTTTTCCTAAATAACTCTTATTCTGTCCTCTGACTTTATAAGTGATAAGTTAAAATGAGTGAAACAGCCTTCATTCCATCATATGAGCTCTTAAATAGGTGTTGGGGAAAGTTACTTTTAAAATGAATGCATTACAATATTACATTATTGTCTCAAAAAGTAACTTTTGTTACGTAGTTACTTTTATGAAAAGTACTTTTGTATTACTTTTCAAAACTAGGCTGGGCTTGCTTGTTTGTTATTAACATCAAAAGTTCTGTTTTTTTGCAAACATAAAAGCCCTTTCACACCAAAAGTGAAATGAATATGCCTCACGCTGAAGGAAAAGAACGGTAAATGCATGTTAAAATTTAGTCTAGAATGCGTTGCCTTACTAGTTACTTGAAAAAAGTAATCTGATTACGTAACCTGTGTTACTTGTAATGTGTTACCCCCAACACTGTTGCAGTAACACATTGTAAAGCTTATTTTACTTATCATAAAAATAATCTTCATGCATTCACACAACAATTTAGGAATTGTTTTGGGTTCCTTAATGATTCTGATTCACTTGCACTGATGTCGATGCTCAACCATGCTGCATGGCGCATTTGTTACTCTGTATGCTTGCTGTTTCTTCTGGCTCTTCTGCGAATGTGCAACCCAGTGTGATGATACTTTACTTTCTGTGGTCTCAGGTGAAAAATGAAAACCAGTTAATCAGCAACATGCAATAAGAAAGAGCAAAAAGCACCAGTTTTAAATAATGATTATTAATCAATGAATATGTAAATTCATATGCTGATAAAAAGGTTACAAAAAGAGATTTTAAGAACCAATTTTTGGTTCCTCAAAGAACCTTTCAGTGAACAGTTCTAAAAAAGAACATTTTTCTGAATGTGAAGAACATTAAAAAAAAATCTAAAAATCTTTTTACACTCTAGAAGAATATTTTGTAGAATGAAAAGGTTCTATGGGTGCGGAAGGTTCTTCAAGAACCTTTATTTTTATTAAAATATTTAATTGTGGTTCTTGACCTTGACTCTCAAATGTATTTAATAGTAAACACCATTGTTCTCCCACACTGTCTCTCTTTGTCAAACAGATGGAGAAATCACTTCCAAACCCATGGTGCTGTTCCTCGGACCCTGGAGCGTGGGCAAGTCCTCCATGATCAACTATCTGTTGGGTTTGCTGGACACTCCTTACCAGCTGTACACAGGTAAACTCTTGTCTTTGCTGTTTTTTTAAGTGGTTTTCAGCATTCAAGTATTGCTTTATTACAAATGTACTTCTTCTTCTGTTCATCCAGGTGCTGAACCCACTACCTCAGAGTTTACCGTCATCATGCACGGCGAGAAGATCCGCACCGTGGAGGGCATCGTCATGGCTGCTGACAGCTCTCGCTCCTTCTCCCCATTGGAGAAGTTTGGCCAGAACTTTTTGGAGAAGCTGGTTGGTATCGAGATGCCCCACAAACTCCTGGAGAGGGTCACATTCGTGGACACGCCTGGAATCATTGAGAACCGCAAGCAGCAGGAGAGAGGTACGAGACTTCTACATCGTATTCATTGATTCATCCTATTTCAGGTTCCCGTGGGTCCTTAAAAAGTCATAAAACCGAATCCAAGGTCATAAAAAGTCTTTAAAAGGGAATGAAAAGTAGTAATCACAATACAGCAATAATAGCTAAATCCCTGTTTCACTGTTGTAAGGTCAAAAGGTTTGCAGTTTTGCTTGTTAGTCAGTGTTTTCCACGCATTTATGACAAGCGATTGTTTATGATGTACTGATTATGAATTATGACAATGTTTATTTTTGTAATATGTTGTAGGAGTGCATATTTTATCTCTCTCATCTGTTCTGTGCAGCTGGAAGTAGTGACGCATACACATTTTAAAATAAGAGACCTTTTTTCCAGGCTTGTTTATAATTAAAAGTCATTTTATTATTGGTATTATTGGTATTTTGCTTACACAATAAACTGTAATTTACAGGAACTAAAAACTAAGAACATTATTTAACACATTCAGTATATACACTTTCAGTCAAAAGTTTTTGAACAGTAACATTTGTAATGTTTTTTTTTTTTTATCTTTTAAAGAAGTCTCTTCTGCTCACCAAGCCTGAATTTATTTGATCCAAAATACAGCAAAAACAGTAAAATTCTGAAATGTTTTTACTGTTTTAAGTAATTGTTTTCTATTTGAATATATTGAATATTGAATTACATTTAAAATGTAATTTATTTCTCTGATCAAAACAACATTTTCAGCATCATTCCTCCATTCTTCAGTCTCACATGATTCTTCAGAAATCATTCTAATATGCTGGAATTATAGAAATGAATACTTTTATTTATCAAGGATGCTTTCAATTGATCGGAAGTGATGATAAAGACATTTATAATGTTACATAAGATTTCTATTTCAGATAAATGCTGTTCTTCGAAACTTTCTATTCATCAAAGAAACCTGAGAGAAATCTGCTTAGCTGTTTTAAACTTAATAATATTA
The DNA here is from genome assembly GCF_049309525.1 of Garra rufa. Lineage (NCBI taxonomy): Eukaryota > Metazoa > Chordata > Actinopteri > Cypriniformes > Cyprinidae > Garra > Garra rufa. The sequence continues at coordinate 21,029,951 of NC_133361.1, forward strand.
ATAATAATAAATGTTTTTGCAGCAATCAGCAAAGCAGGAAGGATCATGTGACACCGGAGACTGGAGTAATGATGCTAAAAATTCAGCTTTGAAATCACATTTTGAAATATATTTAAATAGAAAGCAGCTATTTTAAATAGTAGAAATATTATAAAATTTCACTGTGTTTTGCTGTACTTTGGATCAAATAAATACAGGCTTTGTAAGCAGAAGAGACTTCTTTAAAAAACATTAAAAATCTTACTGTTCAAAAACTAGATATGAATAGTACTGGCACCACTAAAACTAAAACATACTTAAATATTGAATAAAAATTACAAAAACATACATAACAAATTTACTCAAACTTTAAAGTTAACACGAAAATGGAAAACGAATGTAAATATGAGTATAAAATCTCATTCAAAATATTTAAAAAGTGATCTGTTTATTTATTAAAAAACACGTCAGAAAAGTTATATTAGTCAAACTCTAATTCATGTTTGTTTTGATGACAGGTACATGAAAAAATACATTGAATAAAACATAATATTGAAATAATAATGAAACAAATAATGAGTATTTCAAACTCATAACTCCTGTATTGTGCTGATAAGCAGTATTATTTTTGAGGGTCTTGAAAAGAATTAAATTGGATTTTAAAAACCCTGCAGATACCAGTATTTAGTCTCAAAATCCATGAATCATAATTAATTCTTTATATTTCTTCTCCCACTTCAAGGTTATCCATTCAACGACGTGTGCCAGTGGTTTATCGATCGTGCCGACCTCATTTTCGTGGTTTTTGATCCCACCAAGCTGGACGTCGGTCTCGAATTGGAGATGCTCTTCCGGCAGCTGAAAGGTCGGGAGTCCCAAATCCGTATCATCCTCAACAAAGCCGACAGCTTGGCAACCCAGGACCTCATGCGTGTCTACGGAGCCCTCTTCTGGAGCTTGGCGCCCCTCATTAACGTAACCGAGCCTCCACGCGTCTACGTCAGCTCCTTCTGGCCCTACGACTACGCGCCGGACACCAGCCGCGAACTCTTCAAACGTGAGGAGATATCCTTGCTGGAAGACCTGAATCAAGTAATCGAGAACCGTCTGGAGAACAAAATCGCCTTCATCCGGCAGCACGGCATCCGTGTTCGCATTCACGCCCTCCTGGTGGACCGCTACGTGCAGACCTTCAAGGAGAAGATGAGCTTCTTCAGCGATCCCGAGCTGGTCTTCAAAGAGATTGTGGATGATCCTGACAAGTTCTACATTTTCAAGTCAATCTTGGCCAAAACCAACGTGAGCAAGTTCGACCTGCCCAACCGAGACGCTTACCGCGACTTCTTCGGGATCAACCCGGTGAACAGCTTCAAGCAGCTGTCGGCCCAATGCTCCTACATGGGTGGTTGTCTGCTGGAGAAGATTGAGCGTGCCATCACCCACGAACTGCCCTCTCTGCTCGGCAACATCAACTCTGGCAAGAACCCGACCCTGTCCTCCTGCGAGGCCACCGGCTGCGGCGAGAAGCCCAAGAACCGCTACCGGCGAAACTGAGAGAAGAAAATCAGGCGGGAGGGAGACCGAGGAGGAGGACGAGAGAACGAAAGGAGGGACGGTGGAGCGAACAAACCGAGGAGGAGCAGTAGAGCTAATCCTGTTCCTGCCGCGGGTCCGTTTCGAGGCAACGGAGAACTTTTTATTTGCGTGAAGAGGTTGTGTGTGGGGACGTTTGAGGGCGGGGGATTCTGGGATGGGGTGGAGGGAGGTTCTTGTGAAGTCTTGAGGCGGAGTTTCTTGTGAATGCGAGGAGAGCGCGCCAAAATAACTCTCCTCTCTTTCCGCGCTACTTTTATAAACTGTCTGCAGTTTTGGAGGGAAAAATGTGTACGCATGGAAAAACAAAAAATGGCTGACACACACTTAAAAAATGTAAAAAATAGCAAAAATAAAATATCCTGAGACTGAAAATCAGGTATCAGCTGCCTTGAATGTGAACCAAAATGCAACTGTCATGTTTTAAACATACTGATTCTACAATCGGTTCCCCAGTTGTGCATTTTTTCCACTATCTTTTGGGTTGATTTGCTCACTTTTTAATAGGTTAGTAATTATGGATGATTGTTTCTCTCTTCTGAGATATTGATAAGCTACTAGCATTTTTACACTGCATGTTATGATACTGGACATATGGGTTTGGTTTCTGTCACATTTCCACTTATTCACTTTGTATACCACAATGAAAACTGATTTACACTCTTAAAAATAAAGGTTCCTAAGGTTGGCAGCAATGCCGCAGGAAAAGTTTACCCAAAAATTAAAGTTTGCTGAAAATGAACTCACCCTTGGGCAATTCAAGATGCAGATGAGTTAGTTTCTTCATCAAATTTGGGGAAATTCAGCATTACATGAGCTGTGAATGGGTGCCGTCAGAATGAGAGTTCAAACAGCTGCTAAAAACTCCACAGGTAATCAACCAGACTCCGGTTAATATTCAATTAACTATCAACATCTTGCCAAAATATCACTCCATAATCCATAGTAACACGTCTTCCAGTGAATGCGAGTCCAAACAGCTGCTAAAAAACCCACAGGTAAAAAGTTTTCACCAGTTTCAACTTAAAAAAACCTAAGTTCAGTAGCTGCCTTAATTTTTTTTGTTAAATCAGCTTAAAACTACAAGTCATTTTAACTTATTACAATAAAAATGAGTTGATTTAACTTGTGAGTTGAAATGACTTAAGTTGATTTAACTTACAATTTTAAGGCAGCTGCTAAACTTAATTTAAGTTGAAACTGGTGAAAACTTTTTACAGTGCACTTCCTCCAGTGAATGAGAGTCTGAACAGCTGCTAAAAAACTTTACAAGTAATCCACACAATTCCAGTCCATCGATTAACATCTTCTAAAGTAAAAAGTTGCCTGTTTGAAGAAATAAATCTATTATTAAAGTATGTTTAACTTTAAACCATCACTTCTGGCCAAAATATCACTCCATAATCCATAGTAACACTTTCTCCAGTGAATGAGAGAAAAAAACTTTACAAGTAATCCACATAACTGCAGTCCATCAATTAACATCGTTTAAAACGAAAAGTTGCAGGTTTGAAGAAACAAACACACCATTAAGGCATTTTTAACTTTAAACCATCACTCCTGGCCAAAATATCACGGCATAATCTATAGTAACACTTCCTATAGTGAATGAGAGAAAAAAACTCCACAGGTAGTCCACAGGGCTCCAGTCCATCGATTAACATCTTCTAAAGTAAAAAGTTGCCTGTTTGAAGAAATAAATCTATTATTAAAGTATGTTTAACTTTAAACCATCACTTCTGGCCAAAATATCACTCCATAATCTATAGTAACACTTTCTCCAGTGAATGAGAGAAAAAAACTTTACAAGTAATCCACACAACTCCAGTCCATCGATTAACATCTTCTAAAGTTCAAAGTTGTGTATTTGAAGAAACAAATCCATCATTAAAGCATTTTTAACTTTAAACCATCACTTTTGGCCAAAATACCACTCCATAATCCATTGTAACACGTCTTCCAGTGAATGTAAGTCCAAACAGCTGCTAAAAACTCCACAGGTAACCCACACGACTTCAGTTTATTAATTAACATTATATAAAGTGAAAGTTGTGTGTTTGAAGAAACAAATCCATCATTAAAGAATTTTTTACTTTAAACCATCACTTCTGGCCAAAATATCACTCCATAATCCATAGTAACACTTCCTCCAATTAATGCGAGTCCAAACAGCTGCTAAAAACTCAAGTAATCCACAAGACTCCAGTCCATCACTTAACATCATCTAAAGTGAAAAGGTGTGTGTTTGAAGAAAAGCATTTTCTGGCCAAAATATCACTCCATAATCTATAATAATACTTACTCAAGTAAATGAGAGTCCAAACAGCTGCTAAAAACTCCACGTAAACCACGTGACTCCAGTGCATCAATTTAAAACTTTTAAAGTGAAAAGTTGCATGTTTGAAGCAACAAATCCATCATTAAAGCATTACTTCTTTGAACCATCACTTCTGGCTAAAATATCAGTCCATAATCCATAATAACACATCCTCCAGTGAAAATGTCCATCTCACGTTGTCCTCTTGCATCAAAATCCAACAATATATTTGTTTAGAACTGTTTTGGACTGCTTGTAAACGGTGTTTGATCTGTGCATATTTCTCTCCTGATTCAAATGAGACAGGAGCAATATTATGGATCATGGACCCATATTTTAGCAAGAGGCAACGGTTTGAAGTTTAAAAAGTCGATTTGTTTGTTTCTTACAAACAAACTTCACAAGATGTTAACTGATGGACAGGAGTCGTATGGATTACTTGTGGATTATTGTGATGTTTTTATCAGCTGTTTGGACTTTCATTCTGACGGCACCCATTTACCACAGAGGATCCATTGGTGATGATACATTTCTCCAAATCTGTTCTGATGAAGAAACAAACTCATCTACCTCTTGGCCCAAAAGGGTGAGTACATTTTCAGGTCATTTTCATTATTGGGTGAACTATTGCTTTAACTGAACAGTTCTTAAAAGAACCTTGTGTGTGTGTGTAAAGAACATTTGAATAATTCTTTCCACAAAAAGAACCATTTGTGCTTTGGAATGGTTTCATGGATGTTAAAGGTTCTTCACGGAACGTTCATTTTTAAAAGTGTATCTAAGATTCCACAACTATAGCCAGGTCTTATCTCATGGTTGGGGTTTTGTGTGGAAATAATAGATCTCTAGGTAGAATTTACCTCAGAAAGCTGCATTTTTATAAGCTTTAGGCTTTTTTTGGAATCCTAGTTATGATGTATAGTAGTCAACAGTGCAAAAATAGTGCAAACAATGCAGTTCTGTGGGAGCGACAAAACTGCAATAAAGTGTTATTAACCGAGCTGTCTGTTTTTTTGGAATTGGGTCGTGGCGGTTAATACACTCGAAACTCTTCTGAAAGACCTGTCTAGTCCCTGTTAAATATCAAGGTCACTCTTTGTTCCCACCTCCAAAAATAGACACAAGATGACCCATAGTGTCGCTATCAGATTTAGATTTTAACCACAGGTAAGTGTTGGAAGACGCTCACGTCAGCTGTATCTTTAGCAGGTGTGTTTTCTGAGACAGGTGGGAGATCACAGGGGTCACCATAAATGCAGCAAAACCATGCAGATGATGTGAATATTGCTCAATGTTATTCTGACTTCTGAGTTTTATTTGTGATAAAATATTTACAAGTCTAAGCCTAAAGTACTACACTCCTGCACCATTTGTGCAACAAGCTAAAAGACAGATCACCTCAGCAGGAGCACAGTAATGACCTGGCAACCAGCCACAACAACATAAAAATCCGTTTCTTGACATCTTGCCACATTCTCAAGTATCTTGAGACTATTAAAGCGAAAGTAGGCTTTTCAACACTTCTAATTTGCCTTGAGTGAGTGTCCTTATGTATTAAAGTTGCTGTGTCAGGGGTTGTCCACTAGAGTGAGCACAGAATGTGAGGAGTTATTGCATCACATTGACGTGAGGACAAAACAAGAAAATGCACTGCACGTAATGCTGAGGGGAGGAAGATTATAGTACAAACCGTTTTGGCAACATAAGGTGAATTAAATAAAGCAAGATGTGACATTAAAAAGAGTTTGAGTGCTATAAAATAAACAACAGCAGTTTTAGGTTCATGTAAACAAGTACGCAATGTAACATACTGGGGAGAGATTTCTTTGACATTGTGATGGAAACCTCTGAATCATGATATGTGAGGTTAAAGTCAACATAAAAATCTAAATGTATCTCATTTACTTAACATACCTTTCTGGTATTTCATTGTTTGTATAGTTAGCATGGTCTAGTTAGCCGCTCTGTTTATTTTCAAGCAGTTGCTATTGAAATGAATGGGAATTAAAGATCGCCTTGAGCTGTAACCTTAGGTGAGGAAATGTTAACCAACATCTAAATAGCTTAGCCATTGTTTTAGACTGTAGTTGTAGGTAATGACTTTCTAAAATGAATTCCCAAAAGGGGGTTTGCATTTATGTCACAATTTGGTCAGTAGGATAGGATGTGTGGCCATATCGGCGATACTCGGATGTAAGTTAACAGCATGGATTGCATGGTTTATGTATTACGAATACGTAGTTTTACTAATTTATGCTTTCTAACCCTGCTGAAAAAACCAGCTAAAACCAGCCTAGGCTGGTTGGCTGGTCTTAGCTGGTTTAAGCTGGAAATGGCTGGTTTTAGCTGGTGGTTTCCCAGCCTGACCAGCTAAGACCAGCCTGACCAGCCTGGCCAGGCTGGAAAAATGGCCAAAACCCCTCTAAAACCAGCCTGCCTCCCAGCTATGACCAGCTAAAACCAGGCTGGTTGACCAGCTAAAACCAGCCAACCAGCCTAGGCTGGTTTTAGCTGGTTTTTTCACCAGGGAAACCACAGAAAAAAATTTGTGGAAGCGGCTAAATCATAGAGAAGGACTTGGTAAGCAGGAAATGGCACAATATTTTGACAAACTCAAGTGAATAGATGTACGAGCAGTATTAATTAAGATACTAGCCTAATATTTCACCTACCTGACTAGAAATTATACAAACAAACACAAATGTTGTCAAGATTCTTGATTCCAACCACACATGCCTTTCTTTTTTTTTTTTTTTTTTTTTACAGTTTAGTTGCTCTTCTTCTTGATTTGTTATAACTTTTGGCAGTCTATTAGTACTCCAAATGTTTTTCCCGTTCTGACTGATTAGTACAGCCCAAAATATGACAATAACTCAACATTTTCAGCAGTAATATTTACCAAAATATGCAAGGTTCGTTCGTTTCAGTGGCATTGTTTATGTTCAGTGCCGCCAATATGACCGATTGATGACACGTTGTGAAAACACTCTATGTATTAAAAATAATTTAGTTCTTTTAAAAAGTTCACTTAGTTTACCTAAAAAATAAAATAGCTTATTCATCCTCAAGCCATCCAAGATGTAAAGGAGTTTGTTTCTTCATCAAAAATGTAGCATTTCATCACTCGTTCACCAATGAATGGGTGCCGTCAGAATTAGTGTCCAAACAGCGGATCAAAACATCACAATAATCCACAAGCAATCCACATAACTCCAGTACATAATTTAATGTCTTATGAAGTGAAAGGCGGTGTGTTTATAGGAAACAAATGCATCATTGATATGTTTTTAACTATTGCTTTTGGCCAAAAAACAACTCCATAATCCATAACAACGCAAATCCACAAACATATTTGTTTAGAGCCATTTCTGACTGTTTTTACTTGTAAACAATGCTTGATCTGTGCATATTTCTCCCCTGATTCAGAAAAAGGCAATTCTTTCACTGGAGAAAGCAACATTATTTTAGCTGCAAGCAGTGGTTTAAAGGTAAAAACATCTTAATGATGGATTTTTGTCTTACAAAAATGCACGTTTTCGCTTCATAGCATGTTAATTGATGGACTGGAGTGGTGTGGATTACTTGTGAATTATTGTGATGTTTTTCTCTATTTCTGATGGCACCCATTCACTTCAATGGATTTATTGGTGAGCAAGGGATGTAATGCTACATTTCTCCAAATCTGATGATAAAACAGCATCATCTACATCTTTAAAGGCCTGAGGGTGAGTAAATTTCAGCAAATTTTCATTTTTTGATGAACTATTTCTTTAATAAAGGTACTAAATTGGGAGTAATATTAAAAAAGCAGGTTTGATTGTCTATTCCAGTTGCTCAAACAGTAGTGTATAGCTTTTGAAACGCCAAGGTCATTGGTCTGATTTCCAAGAAATGCCTGAATGGGTAAAAATATACACTTTGAATGTAGTATAGTTTGCTTTGGATAAAAGCATCTACAAAAATGCATGAAATCAGACTTGATGACACATTGTGAAAACACTCTATATATTTAAAGTAATGTAATGCTAATAAACATTTAAAAAATGTTTACTTAGTTTTTCCAAAATGGAAATTTGCTTGTTTATTTATCCTCAGGCAATCCAATATGTAGATAAGTTTGTTTCATCATCAAAACAGATTTGGAGAAATTAAGCATTTCATCACTTGCTCACCAGTGGATCCACTGCATTGAATGGGTGCCGTCAGAATTAGAGTCCAAACAGCTGATAAAAACATCACAATAATCCACAAGCAATCCACATAACTCCCGTGCATAATTTAATGTCTTATGAAGTGAAAGGCGGTGTGTTTGTAGGAAAGAAATGCATCATTAATATGTTTTTAACTATTGCTTTTGGTCAAAAAACAACTCCATAATCCATAACAACACAAATTCACAAACATATTTGTTTAGAGCCATTTCTGACTGTTTTTACATGTAAACAGTGCTTGATCTGTGCATATTTCTCTCCTGATTCAGAGAAGACAATTCTTTCACTGGAGAAAGCAGCGATATTTTAGCTGCATGCAATGGTTTAAAAGTAAAAACATCTTAATGATTTTTTTTTTTATTACAAAAATACATTTTTCACTTCATAGCATGTTAATTGATGGACTGGAGTGGTGTGGATTACTTGTGAATTATTATGATGTTTTTCTCATCTTTTTGGACTCTCTTTCCGACGGCACCCATTAACTTCAAAGGATCCATTGGTGAGCAAGTGATGTAATGCTACATTTCTCCAAATCTGATGGCCTGAGGGTGAGCACATTTCAGCAAATTTTCATTTTTTTATGAACTATTTCTTAAATAAAGATACTAAATTTGGAGTAATATGAAAAAAGCAGGTTTGTATGTCTATTCCAGTAGCGTTTATCTTTTGAAATGCCAAGGTCATTGGCCTAATTTACAAGAAATGCATGAATGGGTAAAAATATACACTTTGAATGCAGTATAGTTTGCTTTGGATAAAAGCATCTACAAAAATGCTTGAAATCAGACTTAAAAACCTTCACATCAATTCCTGATTTAAAAAATCAAGCGCCATCCTACATGAATATTCAGTTTCGCTCTGAAATACGTCACATAACTGAAGTAAATTGGCTTGCTGATGCCTTTCATGTTGCTTTTAATGAACAGATTGTAATCAAGGAAATTTCCTCATTGTACTCCCGTATCTGTTATTCTGTGTTTAACGTGTTGAATAGAAGATGTAACAGCTCATTTTCCAGCACTGCTCCAGAAACAAATGTGCAATATGGTCGTCGCAGTTCAATACCAAAATGAAGGCAGTGTCCCGTCGCCAAACGATATTAATCTTAATGAGTTAATAATGGCATGGGTCTGCGCGCCTGTGTGAGGACACGGCCCACTGATCACATATTTCAAAACAGACTGTGTGTGCTATATTCCCCTCCAGAGCGAGGGAAGCCCCCACAACATCAGGGCCGTCGCTGAAAGCTTGTGAAGTCACACTCACACATACACACGTTTGAGACGGCAGGCTGAAGTTTGCCTTGCGCTCCGATGTGATTGGAGAACAGGTCTGGAAGCTGCATTGCAGCAGCTCGGGGTCGGTCGTGACTCCAAACTCGAAGGGAGGTGTGCGAGTGAACTGTAATGGGGGACTGTCTAACATGTTCAAAGGGAATGGTGTTTCTCAAGGCCGTTTCTTTAGATTTTGATCTTCGTGAGTGTATTTCAGCAATCTGAAAGGTGTGAGTTGAAACTGAAATGTTTTTATGGGTGAATCGCCTAAATAGATGTCTGGGTTCCATTTCACCCCAAGATCAAAAGAAAAAAACAAATTGTATTTTAATAAATGATGTCGTTTTTTTTTTTAAAAACATGGTGTTACATCATCATTTTTATGGTAATTAATCACGTTTCACCACAAATTTACATCTGAATGTATTTCTGGATGTCACTTGAGCAATTCATTTGTATGCAATGTATAGGTTCATAAAGGCAGATATTATGATACAGATACAGTGTTATTTTTTTTGCAATATGTTTCCCACAAATTCTTACTACTCTAATGCATCGAAAAATAGTTTTCATAAATCTAAATGGTGACTCTCATTTCTGCAACACAGTCATTTTTTTCTGTATTTTTACAACTTTTAATCAAAACTTAAACATTTCTCAATATTCTTCACAATATTTTTTCTACATATATTTTTGCGTCTGCATATTGTGCATATTTATAATTTATTGTATTACATTAAGAATTAATTTAATTATTATTATGATTTTTACTTTAAACCTAAATACTCAGAATAATTTGAGGTTTCATAGTTTTATAGATTTTATTAACAGAATTATTTAGGTGTTTTTTTATAAAAGTGCAATTTTTTTTTACCTTTATATATATATATATTATAATTATTATTATTAAAAAACGTTTGTTTTGTTTTGTTTTTACACTGTAATATAATTTTTATGGCAATTAAGCATATTTTTCCACTCACAAATTGCCATTACTGTAATGCATCTGGGTGCTTTTACCCATAATTTTTATTTATTTCAATATATATATATATATATATATATATATATATATATGTGTGTGTATATATGTGTGTGTGTGTATATTATATTAATTTCTGCAACACAGTATTTTTTACTGTATTTTCAAAACTTAAATCTAAACTTAAACACAACATTTCACGATATTTTTTCTACATAAATATTTACTTTTGTAAATTAGGCATATTAATATTTGTTGCATTACATTAAGAATTACTTTTAATTATTATTATTTAATTATTTTTACATTAAACCTAAAATATTCTGAATAATAGTTGAGATTGAGGTTTTATAGTTGTATAGATTTAATAGTTAGGGTTAGGGTTAGGGTTAGGGTTAGGGTTAATATCATATTCACAATATACATTAGGTGATTTTTAGAAAAGGGCAATTTTTAGACTTTTAATTTCAGACTTTTCTTAATATATATTACTATTTGTTGCCCCTTGTAATATAATATAATTTCAAAGGTGATGGTCATTTCTGCTTGCACTAATTTTTTTATTGTATTTTTATTTTAAATTTATTTTTTATCTAAGAAAACACACACATGTATTTAATCTTTAATCAAATAAATAAATGAATGAATGAATAGCATTTTTTTGTATTTAATTGTCATGAAAAAGAAATCAACCTGAATAGTCCTATGGTCCTTGATTTTTTTCACAGAAAATATTATTCATTTTTTTCTGTTCTTTCCCCTGTTGATATTGGGATGACATATAACCTTGACATGTTTTTGAGAGGTTTGTGTTGTGATTATGTGGATACTTGTTTTCCAGTATCCACATAATCAACAAGAACAAACAGTGCACTTCTGTAAGAAACCTGTCACCTTTTCTGTGTCATGACCCAGCAGCTCAGACCCGGCCTGCTCTAGAGACACACACAGCTGCGGTTCTCCAAGGAATTTCTTTGAAACAGTCTTCGGAAGCTTTTTAAGCATCTTAGCCTCTCGCCGGCTTCCAAAACAACATAATCACTTTGATTCAGCCACAGTTACTGCTGCGCGGTGTGAGCACAACACGGCGGCCCAGCAAAGAGACTCCATTAATTAAAACATGCGGATTAAAGACTTATGGTTTATTTTGGGCATAATTTCATAAACTGGGATCAACATTTAATTACAAAATTGGTGGATTTGGCGAGCATTACGGAAAAACGGTGGAAAATGTTTAATAAACCCTTTGGGCCCAACCAGAGCTGACCTGGAAAGCAAAAGACTTTCTCCATCCAAGCATTGATTATTTAATTAAAATATGACTGCTGTATTGATAAGAATCTGTCTATAAAAACAATGAAAGGAACCAGACAGACAGGCAGATAGCAAAGAAAATGTGTTTCTATCTAGAGGTGTCAACGCTAAATTGGTCTGGTTGATTTCATATTGCTCTCAATACGACAGCTGTGTCTCCCCCTGCATTACACGTCATTGACTGGAACCCCCCAACCCGCCCACCCCCTTTTGACAGCTCTCGGTGGCGCGCCTCAGCGTTGGGGACGCGCTCGGACGCTAACACTGCGGTTTGAAAAGAGCCCACCTCCATGTGAATGCGTGCGTGCTCGCCACCCTTCTGTTGTTCTCTCTCCGGAGCGTGCACGCACGCGTTTATCCCCACCTCTCAATGTATTTCCAGCGTCTGCTGGACTTGTACAGACACCGCGTCGGATTGCGAATACAGATGGAGATCTTACTGATGTCTCATGGCCACCGGCGTACCCGAGCCGCGCGAAAGCACACAAGTCAACTATGATAGGCGCGACACACTAACATGTGTCAGGAGTGCCAAGCTGTGCGCTGATGGAGAACATAGAGGAACCGGCTGAGAAAGAGATTTGTTTGGATATCACAGGAAAAGCTGCCAGTGGAAATGAGTCCTGAAGAGAAACCAAAGAGGCACTTTACCGCTGCGAGTCTATGGAGAGCGAAGTGCAGACTTTCTGTCTTCTCTGCGAGAAATGGAAACTTAAATGACTTCTGACCACCAAGGTGAATTCGTTCTTCATTTGAAGCACTTTTACAACCTGCATTGATATAAATGGCTCAGAGTGGTTTCACACAACAGCGTTTTAAGTCTGTGGGAATAAACTGGACATATAGTCATGTATGCATCTTGAATGATAAGCGCAATCCTCATGGTTTTTAACCCGTTACGCACGTTTAATTCGGAGTAGAAGCGGCTGGAAGATCCGGAGTGGGAACTCAGGAAAGGTCGGTGCTCCAGTCAAGAGAATATTAACGCGACAGGCCGTTTAAGGTTGAATTTGTGTGTGTTTTATCAACAGTAACGCTGTTGTGCACTGCACGTCCGTTTGATAGGACGCGGAGTCTCCAAAGAACGCTTATTCTGAATCCGAAGAACAAAAGAGGGCGGAAGGTTTATTTTTAGGAAACCGTGTTGAGTTATTTTTCTTAAGGAAATAATTTTCCCGTTTGGACGCTATTGGACTTTTCCTGATGTGCTCATCCCCTGCTGGACTTTTTAAAATGTTTATCTGATCAAGAGTTTTTGGACTTTATTATCCCTGACTGTGTTGCTTATGAGGAATGTCATAACTTACGTCAAGCAGTTCTCTAAATGGTCTCATAGAAGCAATTTTCTTCTTGAAAACCAATGTAATGGCTCATTTATTGGGAAAATGGTGCACTTGGCGTCGGGACGGAGTTAAGAAGTTCCCCATGGAGTCAAAGCAAACAGTCCCTGACTTGAGTCTTAATTTTTGTGGTGTTATTATGTAACTTTGATTCATTAGCGAGAGAACATTTTGATTCACTAGTAGTAAGTTGAAAGATTCCATGCGCCTTGGATAAACCTCTCTGACCCATGTGCGTCAAGAAGGACAGAAGAGAAGAGGAATGTGCTATTGACGTCATGAGGAGAAATAAGCGAAACTTAAAATCCTGGAACTGTCTAAACGCTTGAGTAAATTTTACGTCATCTAGTCGTCAGAGCCGCTTGGCATTTGTTTCCACCTCTTGATCCTTTTTCCATCCAAGCACCTTATTTTCATCTGAACGGTGTCATGGCTTCTCCTCAACATCAACATCTGCTGTTTCACAACAGTGAAGTCAGCTGCGACTCCAGCGGCGATGGCACCGTGTCCGTGCGGATCAGCGGCACCAAGCCGCACAAACAGCAGCGTGGGAGTCTGGGCGCCAGCGCTATGTGCAGCATCATCGGGGGCTCCAAACATTGCAAGTACAGCATCTCCTCCAGCTGTAGCTCAGGCGAATCCGCCATCCGCAAACCAGCGTTCAAAGGCCTTCGGACTCAAAGGAAGATGCCACAGCTGTTCGAGAGATCTGCCGGACACTTCTGGAACCCTAAGTTTGACTCCAACATTCTGGAGGAAGCCTGCCGCGAGCGCTGCTTCCCTCAAACTCAGCGGCGTTTCCGCTGTGTGTTGTTTTACTTGGCGGCCGCCAGCCTCCTCTGGGGGCTGTTCTTCATCGCTAATGCTAATCGATGTGAACGGACTGCCTTCTTACTCCCCACGGCCTCTTTCCTACTCCTCTGTTCTGTCCTGTTCATCTTCACGTTCACCCGCTTCTACGCCCACTGCTACAATCAAGCCTCGCTGTTGCTCATCGTGGTGACGTTTGCCCTCACTCTTGCACCTCAGATCCAGACTTCAGGCTTTGGTGACTTTAATGTTCCTCCTTTGAAGGATGAAGAGGATGCTGGCGACTTCAGTGGCGCTGAGGATAAAAACTTGACATTTGAAGCCACCCGCAGTGATGCTCCAGTAGCCCCTTGTTTGTCCCCAGTTGGGACCTTCTCTCTGGGCATGGAGGTGCTTTCGTTGCTCTACAGTTTCCTCCACGTCCGTCTGTATGCTTCGCTCCTGCTTGGCCTGCTCTACTCAGTGCTTTTTGAGACGCTTGGCTGGATGCACTTGATTCAAGGCAATGGGTGGAGAAACTCCACCGAGGAACATTTGGAAACGCTCTACTGGCTGATCCCAGGAAGGGCCATTTTGCATCTTTGTGCGCACGTTATTGGTATTCACCTTTTTATTATGTCTGAAGTGCGTTCACGCAGCACGTTTCTCAAGGTCGGCCAGGCCATCATGCATGGGAAAGACTTGGAGGTCGAAAAGGCCTTGAAGGAGCGGATGATCCACTCGGTGATGCCTCGGAGGGTGGCTGACGAACTCATGAAGCAGAGCGACGACGACAATGACAATTCGGTTAAACGATACTCGACGGGAGCGGCTATCGCGGGCGCCTCCAGCCCTAAGAGCACCAAACGGAAGAAGACTTCCATCCCTCGGGGTCAGATCATCTTTCGACCATTCAACATGAAACGTATGGAGCCAGTCAGCATCCTGTTCGCGGACATAGTTGGATTCACCAAGATGAGCGCAAACAAGTCAGCGCATGCCCTGGTGGGACTCCTCAATGATTTATTTGGACGCTTCGATCACTTGTGCGAGCTCACGTGTTGCGAGAAGATCAGCACGCTGGGAGATTGTTACTATTGCGTGGCTGGTTGTCCCGAACCAAGAGAGGACCACGCCTACTGTTGCATAGAGATGGGGCTCGGGATGATCCAAGCCATCGAGCAGTTCTGTCAAGAAAAGAAGGAGATGGTGAACATGCGTGTCGGTGTCCACACGGGAACCGTCCTTTGCGGGATCCTCGGCATGAAGCGCTTTAAATTCGACGTCTGGTCCAACGATGTCAACCTCGCCAATCTCATGGAGCAGTTGGGTGTTGCCGGGAAGGTCCACCTTTCGGAGGCCACGGACAAGTTCTTGGATGACCGCTACTTGCGTGAAGACGGCCGAGTGCCTGAAAGGATTGGGCCAAGTGTGGTTGCAGATCAGCTCAAAGGTAAGAAGTGCCTTTTTAATGACTGACGTTTAGTACGTGAGCATGTTTCCTTGTTGTGCTTAGCCTGTTGTGAAACTTTTCCTCGGTGGGCCGAGTGAGACACTTTTGGCTCTTGGTTCATCTGGCTGTTAAAACTTTCTTTGCTCCATTGAAACTTTATTCTTCAGCCTGCGTATTGTCAGTGTCCTCAGGGTCTATTTGTCAAAGCGGTTTGTTGAATCTTTGCCCCTGCGGTTTCTCTGACAGATTCGGTTATCGGAGTAGGTCTTTTAGTCAGTAACATGCTGTCTAACCTTTGCCGCAGCCTTTAGAAAGAGGCTTATATTGGGGATTTGTACAGTTTTTCCTCAAAAAAGGTCTGTCGTTTTCTACATATGATCATGTTTTCAGTCGAAAGGTCAACACAGCAAAATTAGCATACGTAAGTGGAAAATGAGCAAACATCTAGTCATGTTAGCATGCAATACAATGTTGGCATACATTTGTTGTTGATTTTTGCATATTTTATTGTATATATAGTACATGGTATTTCTGCCAGATGTTGCTCTTCTCGTTTTATTTTAAGGGATCGTACATCTAAAAATGAAAGTTGTCATCATTTACTAATCCTCTTGTAAGACTTGGAAGAAAAAAATGTCTGTGTTAATTTATATATTTTCCACAGAAGCAAAAACATGTGAATGAGTAAATGCAGTGTTATACTAATTAACATTGTATTTTTTTTTTGTTTTAGTTTTTTTCTTTTATGATATTTTATATATATATTTGCAGAATGTGCTAAATGTTATTTTACCAAAATAAGAGGGATCATACAATATGCATGTTATTTTTTATTTACATAAAATACATTTACAGACTGTACACAAAAGAAAATAACAGTCAAATTTATATAAACTATCCTGTTCAAAAGTGTACATACACTTGTTTCCTAATACTTCAGAAAAAGTCTTTCTTGTCCCACAGATTCTTTTGTTTTTCAACATTTTTGTGTATTTGAACTCTCTCCAACAATGACTGTATGATTTTGAGATCTGTCTTTTCACACTGAGGACAACTGAGGGACACATATGCAGCTAATACAGAAGGTTCACACTCACTGATGCTTCAGAAGGACAAACCATGCATTAAGAGTCAGGGGGTGAA
>NC_133361.1:21046848-21074132 GCF_049309525.1 Garra rufa
ACCCTGGACTTTCAAAATGATAGAGTGTATTTATAAAACTGAAAAATACATGTATTATTATTATTATTATTATTATTACATAAATTATTTAATTTTAAATATTTAAAATTGAAATATTATGATATTAAAATATTATTTAGAAATAAAAAAAATAGTTTAAATTGATTTATTTAATTATTTTATTCAGTTATTTTATTTTAATTCTTTAATTTTATTCTGAACATTAGATCTTAATTTTTTGCTGGGCAAATGAAAGCACAAAAATATATTATGCACTTATAATGCATTTATCAATGGTAAAACAGATTCATAAATTTAAATAATACTTATGTATTTATTTTTTTAAATTATTTAATTTTAAATATTTATTATTTATATATATTTATTATTAAAATATTACTTTATGAATCATTTTCACCTGGTGTTATAAATAAAAATAATTTAAATGTATTTAATTATTTAATTTTATTGTACACTACATTTTTTATGCCCAACCAAGGCTGCATTTATTTGATCGAAAGTACAGATAATTCACTAATATTGTGGAATATTATTCCAATTTCAAACATCTGTTTTTTATTTGAATATATTTTAAAATGTAATTTATTCCTGTGATGCAAATCTGCATTACTCTAGTCTTCAGTGTCACATGTTGAAAAAGTTGCTGCGTCATACTTTGAAAGTTAAAACTGTATTTTTTGTGGTTTTTTTTCCATGATAAATGTTTTACTGTCATTTTTGATTAATTTAATGAGTACTTGCTAAATAAAAGCATTAATTTCTTGTAACTGAATTACTGTAATTAATTTAATTAGGAATTAACATAGTAATTCATTACTGACCCTTGAACTTTTGAACTGATAGGGTATATTTATACTTTATTGATCACTAAATAATTGTGCTTACTGCTAAAACTTGAATCAATGCTGGAGAGAAATGACATGTCTGTACATCCAGAGCTTCATTTTGTTTAAGTAGGTCCATTGGATTCATTATCCCTCAGTGCTGATGGTGACAGATGCGTCCCGGTTTCTCGTGTTTTGAGAGAAGGTGACAGCGTCTCGCTGTATTGAATGGAGTAAATCACTGCAAAGCCCTTACAGCGGTGTTTCGGCTCTGGCCTGTGGGAAGCCCACACGTTTGACCCCGCTCACCGTCATTTATTTCCACTGTCCTTCGACTCGGGCCTCGCTGAAGACACTGATATCTGGCCCTTCATCTCTGTAGAAGGAATTGAGGTGGGTGTTGCTCGGATCTGAGCGGATGATGGGTTTGCTGTGAAACGCGTTGGACTGTGGGTTATGCTGAGGTTATGTTGTTGTGGGCTGTGTGCATGCTGGATACTAGTGGAGCAGATTTTGCATTGAAAAGCATGCTGCTTGCATTCAGAGTTAAAGTGTTTAAGGTTGTTTCATTCTGTCATGAGGATTATATATACAGTATCATACAAAATGCTGGGGGGGTCAGATTTTTAAAACATCATTGTTCTATCATCATTCTATCGTTCTATTGTTCCATCTATCGTTCTATCTATTGTTCTATCATCATTTTATCGTTCTATTGTTCTATCATCTGTCTATTTATCACTATATTGTTCTATTGTTCTATCATTCTGTCTATTCTTCTTTCATCATTCTATCTTTCTATCATTGTTCTATCTATCTATCTATCTATCTATCTATCTATCTATCTATCTATCTATCTATCTATCTATCTATCTATCTATCTATCTATCTATCATTCTATTGTTCTATCGTTCTATCTATTATTATTTTATCCATTCATCATCATTCTATTGTTCTAGCTATCATTCTACCATCATTCTATTGTTCATTGCTTGTTTCTATCTATCTATCTATCTATCTATCTATCTATCTATCTATCTATCTATCTATCTATCTATCTATCTATCTATCTATTTATCTATCTATCGTTCTATCGTTCTATCGTTCTATCGTTCTATCTATCTATCTATCTATCTATCTATCTATCTATCTATCTATCTATCTATCTATCTATCTATCTATCTATCTATCTATCTATCTATCTATCTATCTATCGTTCTATCTATCTATCTATCTATCTATCGTTCTATCTATCGTTCTATCTATCGTTCTATCTATCGTTCTATCTTTCTATCGTTCTATCTATCTATCTATCTATCTATCTATCTATCTATCTATCTATCTATCTATCTATCTATCTTTCTATCGATCTATCTATCTATCTATCTATCTATCTATCTATCTATCTATCTATCTATCTATCTATCTATCTATCGTTCTATCGTTCTATCGTTCTATCTATCTATCTATCTATCTATCTATCTATCTATCTATCTATCTATCTATCATTCTATCTATCGTTCTATCTATCGTTCTATCTATCTATCTATCTATCTATCTATCTATCTATCTATCTATCTATCTATCTATCGTTCTATCTATCGTTCTATCTATCGTTCTATCTATCGTTCTATCTTTCTATCGTTCTATCTATCTATCTATCTATCTATCTATCTATCTATCTATCTATCTATCTATCTATCTATCTATCGTTCTATCTATCGTTCTATCTATCTATCTATCTATCTATCTATCTATCTATCTATCTATCTATCTATCGTTCTATCTATCTATCTATCTATCTATCTATCTATCTATCTATCTATCTATCTATCTATCTATCTATCTATCTATCTATCTATCTATCTATCTATCGTTCTATCTATCTATCGTTCTATCTATCTATCGTTCTATCTATCTATCTATCTATCTATCTATCTATCGTTCTATCTATCGTTCTATCTATCGTTCTATCTATCTATCTATCTATCTATCGTTCTATCTATCGTTCTATCTATCGTTCTATCTATCTATCTATCTATCTATCGTTCTATCTATCGTTCTATCTATCGTTCTATCTTTCTATCGTTCTATCTATCTATCTATCTATCTATCTATCTATCTATCTATCTATCTATCGTTCTATCGTTCTATCTATCTATCTATCTATCTATCTATCTATCTATCTATCTATCTATCTATCTATCTATCTATCTATCTATCATTCTATTGTTCTATCGTTCTATCTATTATTATTTTATCCATTCATCATCATTCTATTGTTCTAGCTATCATTCTACCATCATTCTATTGTTCATTGCTTGTTTCTATCTATCTATCTATCTATCTATCTATCTATCTATCTATCTATCTATCTATCTATCTATCTATCTATCTATCTATCTATCTATCTATTTATCTATCTATCGTTCTATCGTTCTATCGTTCTATCTATCTATCTATCTATCTATCTATCTATCTATCTATCTATCTATCTATCTATCTATCTATCTATCTATCTATCTATCGTTCTATCTATCTATCTATCTATCTATCGTTCTATCTATCGTTCTATCTATCGTTCTATCTATCGTTCTATCTTTCTATCGTTCTATCTTTCTATCGTTCTATCTATCTATCTATCTATCTATCTATCTATCTATCTATCTATCTATCTATCTATCTATCTATCTATCTATCTATCTATCTATCTATCTATCTATCTATCTATCGTTCTATCTATCGTTCTATCTTTCTATCGTTCTATCTATCTATCTATCTATCTATCTATCTATCTATCTATCTATCTATCTATCTATCTATCTATCTATCTATCTATCGTTCTATCGTTCTATCTATCTATCTATCTATCTATCTATCTATCTATCTATCTATCTATCTATCTATCTATCTATCTATCATTCTATCTATCGTTCTATCTATCGTTCTATCTATCTATCTATCTATCTATCTATCTATCGTTCTATCTATCGTTCTATCTATCGTTCTATCTTTCTATCGTTCTATCTTTCTATCGTTCTATCTATCTATCTATCTATCTATCTATCTATCTATCTATCTATCTATCTATCTATCTATCTATCTATCTATCTATCGTTCTATCTATCGTTCTATCTATCGTTCTATCTTTCTATCGTTCTATCTATCTATCTATCTATCTATCTATCTATCTATCTATCTATCTATCTATCTATCTATCTATCGTTCTATCGTTCTATCTATCGTTCTATCGTTCTATCTATCTATCTATCTATCTATCTATCTATCTATCTATCTATCTATCTATCGTTCTATCGTTCTATCTATCTATCTATCTATCTATCTATCTATCTATCTATCTATCTATCTATCTATCTATCTATCTATCTATCTATCGTTCTATCTATCTATCGTTCTATCTATCTATCTATCTATCTATCTATCTATCTATCTATCTATCTATCTATCTATCTATCGTTCTATCTATCGTTCTATCTATCTATCTATCTATCTATCGTTCTATCTATCGTTCTATCTATCGTTCTATCTATCGTTCTATCTTTCTATCGTTCTATCTATCTATCTATCTATCTATCTATCTATCTATCTATCTATCTATCTATCTATCTATCTATCTATCGTTCTATCGTTCTATCTATCTATCTATCTATCTATCTATCTATCTATCTATCTATCTATCTATCTATCGTTCTATCGTTCTATCTATCGTTCTATCTTTCTATCGTTCTATCTATCTATCTATCTATCTATCTATCTATCTATCTATCTATCTATCTATCTATCTATCTATCTATCTATCTATCTATCGTTCTATCGTTCTATCTATCTATCTATCTATCTATCTATCTATCTATCTATCTATCTATCTATCTATCTATCGTTCTATCTATCGTTCTATCTATCGTTCTATCTATCTATCTATCTATCTATCTATCTATCTATCTATCTATCTATCTATCTATCTATCTATCGTTCTATCTATCGTTCTATCTATCGTTCTATCTTTCTATCTATCTATCTATCTATCTATCTATCTATCTATCTATCTATCTATCTATCTATCTATCTATCTATCGTTCTATCTATCGTTCTATCTATCGTTCTATCTATCGTTCTATCTATCGTTCTATCTTTCTATCTATCTATCTATCTATCTATCTATCTATCGTTCTATCTATCTATCTATCTATCTATCGTTCTATCTATCGTTCTATCTATCGTTCTATCTATCGTTCTATCTATCGTTCTATCGTTCTATCGTTCTATCTATCTATCTATCTATCTATCTATCTATCTATCTATCTATCTATCTATCTATCTATCTATCGTTCTATCGTTCTATCTATCTATCTATCTATCTATCTATCTATCTATCTATCTATCGTTCTATCGTTCTATCTATCTATCTATCTATCTATCTATCTATCTATCTATCTATCTATCGTTCTATCGTTCTATCTATCGTTCTATCGTTCTATCTATCTATCGTTCTATCTATCTATCGTTCTATCTATCTATCTATCTATCTATCTATCTATCTATCTATCTATCTATCTATCTATCTATCTATCGTTCTATCTTTCTATCGTTCTATCTATCTATCTATCTATCTATCTATCTATCTATCTATCTATCTATCTATCTATCTATCTATCTATCTATCTATCGTTCTATCGTTCTATCGTTCTATCTATCTATCTATCTATCTATCTATCGTTCTATCTATCGTTCTATCTATCTATCTATCTATCTATCTATCTATCTATCTATCTATCTATCTATCTATCTATCGTTCTATCTATCGTTCTATCTATCGTTCTATCTATCTATCTATCTATCTATCTATCTATCTATCTATCGTTCTATCTATCGTTCTATCTATCGTTCTATCTATCGTTCTATCTTTCTATCGTTCTATCTATCTATCTATCTATCTATCTATCTATCTATCTATCTATCTATCGTTCTATCGTTCTATCGTTCTATCTATCTATCTATCTATCTATCTATCTATCTATCTATCTATCTATCTATCTATCTATCTATCTATCTATCTATCTATCTATCTATCTATCGTTCTATCTATCGTTCTATCTTTCTATCGTTCTATCTATCTATCGTTCTATCGTTCTATCTATCTATCTATCTATCTATCTATCTATCTATCTATCTATCTATCTATCTATCTATCTATCTATCTATCTATCTATCTATCGTTCTATCTATCGTTCTATCTATCTATCTATCTATCTATCTATCTATCTATCTATCTATCTATCTATCTATCTATCTATCGTTCTATCGTTCTATCTATCTATCTATCTATCTATCTATCTATCTATCTATCTATCTATCGTTCTATCTATCTATCTATCGTTCTATCGTTCTATCTATCGTTCTATCGTTCTATCTATCGTTCTATCGTTCTATCTATCTATCGTTCTATCTATCTATCGTTCTATCTATCGTTCTATCTATCTATCTATCTATCTATCTATCTATCTATCTATCTATCTATCTATCTATCTATCTATCTATCGTTCTATCGTTCTATCTATCTATCTATCTATCGTTCTATCGTTCTATCGTTCTATCGTTCTATCTATCTATCTATCTATCTATCTATCTATCTATCTATCTATCTATCTATCGTTCTATCGTTCTATCGTTCTATCGTTCTATCTATCTATCTATCTATCTATCTGTCTATCTGTCTATCTATCTATCTATCTATCTATCTATCTATCTATCTATCTATCTATCTATCTATCTATCGTTCTATCTATTGTTATTTTATCCATTCCATCATCATTCTATCGTTCTATTGTTCTATTGTTCTAGCTATCATTCTACCATCATTCTATTATTCATTGTTCCTATCTATCTATCTATCTATCTATCTATCTATCTATCTATCTATCTATCTATCTATCGTTCTATCTATCTATCTATCTATCTATCTATCTATCTATCTATCGTTCTATCGTTCTATCGTTCTATCGTTCTATCGTTCTATCTATCTATCTATCTATCTATCTATCTATCTATCTATCTATCTATCTATCGTTCTATCGTTCTATCTATCTATCTATCTATCTATCTATCTATCTATCTATCTATCTATCTATCTATCTATCTATCTATCTATCTATCTATCTATCTATCGTTATTTTATCCATTCCATCATCATTCTATCGTTCTATTGTTCTAGCTATCATTCTACCATCATTCTATTATTCATTGTTCCTATCTGTCTATCTGTCTATCTGTCTATCTGTCTATCTGTCTGTCGGTCGGTCGGTCGGGGGTTTTCAAACCTGTCCTGGAGGCCTCCCTGTCCTGCACATTTTGTATGTTTCCCGTGTTAGACACACCCAAATCGGGTCTTGCAGTCTCTACTAATGAGCTGGTGATTTGAATCAGGTGTGTTTGATGTAAAATGTGCAGGGCAGGGCCTCCAGTACAGGTTTGAAAACACCCGGGAATAATTGATCATTTTTTTGACTATTTGACTTTTTTAAAACATTTTTTTTCTATTGCTGATTCCTCTCTAAGCTATCAGATCTACAGCTTATGTCTTCCTGCATGAGCTCTATACATTCTTGTGGTTTTTCTCAAGCTATTTGTGTTGTCAGAGCTGTCCGGGAGTCTAAATGTCAACGTCAACTGTACACACGGCTGCTTTCCCCAACGCCGGCCCTGTGTGGGATCCACAAAGCATCCAAGCATTGATCCCTCTGGGAAACGTGTCTGCCGTGGCCGTGGAGCGGTTGGTTTCATCTGAAGCGTCTGAGGGAACGTGGGTGTGTTAAATACAGTCAGCTTTCTGTTAAGAGTTACTTAGCGCTTCTCATCAACACTCTTATCCCATATTGCTCCTTCCCAGATTCAGCATGCGTGAGCACACACGCTCATCCCGCTCTTCAGTGGCTCCGCGCCGCTGCTAATACCTCGTTAGCACGCTCTGTGGGGAGGTCGCCTGATAGATAGCGGTGTGAATGAAAAATGAGATGCTATGAAGGGAAAGCGGTCCATGAGAGGCCCTTCTGAAATAAGCATGAAGCCGCACAGATGTGTGGGACTCATTATAGAAACACCTGGAGAAAGCGGCACACAGAAAAGACGTGTAACGAAAATGGCAGATACTTGAGACTTCAGGTGAAAAGTGGTACAGTACTTTTTAGCATTTCAATAAATATGCATTATGAATCAGACATGTCAGAAAGAGACAGTTCTTGGTTTAATGAGTCAGTGAGCTGTTGATTTGAGAATTAATCAGCCTATTCAGTCCAATTTGTGAACAAACTGTTCAGTCTAATGCATGAATGAATCATTTTATGAATTGGTTTGTTCCAGTAATTGTAAAAGTCCAATTTGAAAACAAATTGTTTAGTCTGCTAAACGATGAATTGAATTAATGATTTTTTAATCATTAATCATTAATCATTTTGTTCAACCAATTAATTGTCAAGGTCCAGTCTGTGAACAAAATGTGCATTTTAATTTGTTAGTGAATCATTTCGTGAAATTGTTCAACCAATAAATTGAAATGTTGTTCAGGAATTGTTTAGAATGATTAATGAATAAAACATTTTGTGAACTGGTTTAATTAATCAACCAATTAATCAAAAAGTTCTAATTCATAAACAAAATTGTTCATTTTAATTTGTGAATGAATCATTTGGTGAACCAGTGCAAGTGATTAATCGAAAAGATCCAATTCGGTAACAAATTGTTTGGTCTAATTTGTGAATGAATCATTTGGTGAACCAGTTCAAGTGATTCAAGCGGTCTGAATGGTGAATGAATCATTTGGTGAACCAGTTCAAGTGATTCAAGCGGTCTGAATGGTGAATGAATCATTTGGTGAACCAGTTCAAGTGATTCAAGCGGTCTGAATGGTGAATGAATCATTTGGTGAACCAGTTCAAGTGATTCAAGCGGTCTGAATGGTGAATGAATCATTTGGTGAACCAGTTCAAGTGATTCAAGCGGTCTGAATGGTGAATGAATCATTTGGTGAACCAGTTCAAGGGATTCAAGCGGTCTGAATGGTGAATGAATCATTTGGTGAACCAGTTCAAGGGATTCAAGCGGTCTGAATGGTGAATGAATCATTTGGTGAACCAGTTCAAGGGATTCAAGCGGTCTGAATGGTGAATGAATCATTTGGTGAACCAGTTCAAGTAATTCAAGCGGTCTGAATGGTGAATGAATCATTTGGTGAACCAGTTCAAGTAATTCAAGCGGTCTGAATGGTGAATGAATCATTTGGTGAACCAGTTCAAGTGATTCAAGCGGTCTGAATGGTGAATGAATCATTTGGTGAACCAGTTCAAGTGATTCAAGCGGTCTGAATGGTGAATGAATCATTTGGTGAACCAATTCAAGTGATTCAAGCGGTCTGAATGGTGAATGAATCATTTGGTGAACCAGTTCAAGTGATTCAAGCGGTCTGAATGGTGAATGAATCATTTGGTGAACCAGTTCAAGTAATTCAAGCGGTCTGAATGGTGAATGAATCATTTGGTGAACCAGTTCAAGTGATTCAAGCGGTCTGAATGGTGAATGAATCATTTGGTGAACCAGTTCAAGTGATTCAAGCGGTCTGAATGGTGAGTGAATCATTTGGTGAACCAGTTCAAGTGATTCAAGCGGTCTGAATGGTGAGTGAATCATTTGGTGAACCAGTTCAAGTGATTCAAGCGGTCTGAATGGTGAATGAATCATTTGGTGAACCAGTTCAAGTAATTCAAGCGGTCTGAATGGTGAATGAATCATTTGGTGAACCAGTTCAAGTAATTCAAGCGGTCTGAATGGTGAATGAATCATTTGGTGAACCAGTTCAAGTAATTCAAGCGGTCTGAATGGTGAATGAATCATTTGGTGAACCAGTTCAAGTAATTCAAGCGGTCTGAATGGTGAATGAATCATTTGGTGAACCAGTTCAAGCGATTCAAGCGGTCTGAATGGTGAATGAATCATTTGGTGAACCAGTTCAAGCGATTCAAGCGGTCTGAATGGTGAATGAATCATTTGGTGAACCAGTTCAAGCGATTCAAGCGGTCTGAATGGTGAATGAATCATTTGGTGAACCAGTTCAAGCGATTCAAGCGGTCTGAATGGTGAATGAATCATTTGGTGAACCAGTTCAAGCGATTCAAGCGGTCTGAATGGTGAATGAATCATTTGGTGAACCAGTTCAAGCGATTCAAGCGGTCTGAATGGTGAATGAATCATTTGGTGAACCAGTTCAAGCGATTCAAGCGGTCTGAATGGTGAATGAATCATTTGGTGAACCAGTTCAAGCGATTCAAGCGGTCTGAATGGTGAATGAATCATTTGGTGAACCAGTTCAAGCGATTCAAGCGGTCTGAATGGTGAATGAATCATTTGGTGAACCAGTTCAAGCGATTCAAGCGATCTGAATGGTGAATGAATCATTTGGTGAACCAGTTCAAGCGATTCAAGCGGTCTGAATGGTGAATGAATCATTTGGTGAACCAGTTCAAGCGATTCAAGCGGTCTGAATGGTGAATGAATCATTTGGTGAACCAGTTCAAGCGATTCAAGCGGTCTGAATGGTGAATGAATCATTTGGTGAACCAGTTCAAGCGATTCAAGCGGTCTGAATGGTGAATGAATCATTTGGTGAACCAGTTCAAGCGATTCAAGCGGTCTGAATGGTGAATGAATCATTTGGTGAACCAGTTCAAGCGATTCAAGCGGTCTGAATGGTGAATGAATCATTTGGTGAACCAGTTCAAGCGATTCAAGCGGTCTGAATGGTGAATGAATCATTTGGTGAACCAGTTCAAGCGATTCAAGCGGTCTGAATGGTGAATGAATCATTTGGTGAACCAGTTCAAGCGATTCAAGCGGTCTGAATGGTGAATGAATCATTTGGTGAACCAGTTCAAGCGATTCAAGCGGTCTGAATGGTGAATGAATCATTTGGTGAACCAGTTCAAGCGATTCAAGCGGTCTGAATGGTGAATGAATCATTTGGTGAACCAGTTCAAGCGATTCAAGCGGTCTGAATGGTGAATGAATCATTTGGTGAACCAGTTCAAGCGATTCAAGCGGTCTGAATGGTGAATGAATCATTTGGTGAACCAGTTCAAGCGATTCAAGCGGTCTGAATGGTGAATGAATCATTTGGTGAACCAGTTCAAGCGATTCAAGCGGTCTGAATGGTGAATGAATCATTTGGTGAACCAGTTCAAGTAATTCAAGCGGTCTGAATGGTGAATGAATCATTTGGTGAACCAGTTCAAGTGATTAATCGAAAATGTCCAATTCGGTAACAGATTGTTCGGTCTAAATTGTGAGGACATGAATGATACTATTATCAGCTAGCAACAGCATTGAGAGGCAACACTGCTTATATTTCTTTAAGAAAATGTAAATTCTAGTTAATTTTGCTTTGACATTTGGTGCCAATAGTGATGCAGAAGTGAGAAAAATCGCATTCGTTTTATGCAAACTTGCAGTTGAATAGGCAGAAGCGAGCGAGCTTGAAGGATGAGCGCATTATGGGCTGTGGCCTCTTGTGTCTGGTGGAGGTTAAACCTCTCTGGCTCTCCTCCAGAGCGCTTTTGATGTCTGCTCACACATTCAGGGGAATTTCTCAAGGATTTCCCACAGTTCAGACGAGCGCTTCTCTCTGTTCGTGTGCTAAAATGCATAAACGCGGGCGTACTTGCCCGAGCGTGGTGCACATTGTCAGGCTGTCTTCACTCTTGCTGCTGTATTTAGTCAGAGGTCTCATTTGTGTTGACATGCTGTATAATTTACACATGCTTCTTGTGCAATCCTGCCCATTGTCGTCTTTTCTCTCTGTCTCTGCTTTCTGTCATATCTGCTGGTTTTCTGAGTGTTTATGCGCATCTGCATGGTCTACCTCTTTCTAAAAGGATTTATACACTTTTTTTGTTTGTTTGTTTTTCTAAAAACAGAGGTGCTTATTTTCATGCAAATGCAGACCTGTGAGTATAAACTAGGACAGTTTTTTTTCTACACATTTATAATAATAGAAAATTAAGAGTAAAAACTGATAAACGTTAATAATCAGCTTTTCGGAATCTAACCAACAGTGATGATGTCAGTGTAATATTTGCATAGTGAGTTCTGGTTGGTCGTCTGACTTTTTTTCGTTTGCATATTAAATTGTGATTGGTGTTGTCTTCCTTGCATGTATTTAGTCATTTGTAGTCACTTTTATGCTGAAGTAGTAAATGCAGTTTTAAGCAAATATTTGCGTGAGAAAGCTTTTCTGGGATGCAAACCTAAAAAGATTGTGTAGCATTTGTTTGCCAATGACACTTGGTATAATATTTATTTGCTTATTTACATTTAATTTATTCATGCATTTGCTTATTTACTTTCTTTTATTTATGCGCAGTTTTTATTTGCTAATTTTTATTTGTTCACTTATTTGTTTTTATTTATTAATTTACTTATTTTTAGTTTTGTGCTTATCTGCTTTTTATTTATTTGCTTTTATGTATTTATTAGCATTTTTTACTTGCTTGTTTTTATTTGTTTGCATTGTTTTTTTTTACTTATTTTTAGTTTTGTGCTTATTTGCTTTTTATTTATTTTATTTTATTTATTTATTTAGCATTTTCACTTGCTTATTTTTATTTGTTCACTTATTTGATTGCATTTATTTATTTTTATTAATTTACTTATTTTTAGTTTTGTGCTTATTTGCTTTTATTTATTTATTTGCATTTTTCACTTGCTTATTTTTATGTTCACTCATCTATTTGCATTTATTTTTCATTTATTAATTTACTTATTTTTAGGTTTCTGCTTATTTTCCCTTATTTTATTTATTTTATTGATTTATTTTGCATTTTTCACCAGCATATTTTTATTTGTTCACTTATTTGATTGCATTCATTTTTGTTTATTCATTTACTTATTTTTAGTTTTGTGCCTATTTACTTTTTATTTATTTACTTTTATTAATTTATTTATTTAGTTTTTTTTTTAGTTTTTGCATTTTTTTAATATTTTGCATTTATAGTTTTATTTATTTGCATTTTTGGTTATTTGTTTGGTCATTTACTTTTATTTAGCATTTTTATATGCTTATTTTTATTTGTTCACATTTTTATTTATGAATTTACTTATTTTTAGTTTTGTTTATTTTTTATTTTTTTATTTGCATTTTTGCTTATTTTTATTTGTTCACTTATTTGATTGCATTTGGTTTTGTGCTTATTAACTTTTTGTTTATTTGCTTTTATTTATTTTGCATTTATATAGTTTAGTTATTTGCATTTTTAGTTGTTTGTTTGCATTTATTTATTTATTTGTTTATTTTCTATTTTTCAATTGCTTATTTTTATTTGTTCACTTATTCGTTTTCATTTATTTGTATTTTTAATTCACTTTTCATTCATTCATTTTTTTAGTTTTGTGCTCATTTGCTTTTTTTTACCTTTTGCATTTATATAGTTTGATTATTTATTTATTTATTTGGGTTATAGTTCTAAGTTTTTTGTTTGTTTGTTTGCATTTATTTGCTTTTATTTATTTTTTGCTTATTTACATTTAATTCATTCATGCATTTGCTTATTTGCTTTTATTTATTTATTTGCATTTTTTATTTTGCTTATTTTTATTTGTTCACTTATTTGTTTGCATTTATTTTTTATTTTTAGTTTTGTGCTTATTTGCTTTTATTTATTTGATTTTATTCATTTATTTTGCATTTATTTATTAGCATTTTTAGTTATTTGTTTTTTGGTTTGTTTGCATTTATTTGCTTTTATTCATTTTTTAATAATATACTATTTACTTGTTTACTTATTTAAATCCAATGCAATGTTTAATCCAAATCTAATAAAATCTAAACAAATACTGTTTGGGGCCACGATTTAACCTCTTATTTTTTTTGTGTAGATTGTGTGTTGATAGTGGCTATGGGTGGCATCTGTACTGTATCTGTCAGACGGCTCTAAAGAATACGGCAGCTCTTGAATTCATCGTAGGTGTTGCATTGGATTGAATTGCTTGCTCATATCTCAGATTACAGAATGAAACTGTTTCATTTATTAAACTGCATTCTCTATTGTCACTTTAGCTTGTAGTGCAGACCGAACAATTCTCACAGTGCTCACAACGATCTGTAAAAAGAGCTAGTATCCATATCTACCCGCTGTTGCACTCGTATTTCGTTTTTTTCC
Organism: Garra rufa; assembly: GCF_049309525.1. NCBI lineage: Eukaryota > Metazoa > Chordata > Actinopteri > Cypriniformes > Cyprinidae > Garra > Garra rufa. The sequence continues at coordinate 21,060,914 of NC_133361.1, forward strand.
TTTCTTATCTCCCAGAGAGGCCTTGCTGCTTAACAGCCATGGCCATGCAGGAGAGATAGTCAGAGTGGTGCATTCAAGGACAGTGTGTGTAAGTGTGTGTGTGGTGATGACTGTGTTTATAACCTGAGCATCAGCATTATTATAGAGCTCCTGCATGTAATCACCTTATGCTCTTTGGAGTCTCAGGAGCAGCAACCAGATCCCAGATGGAGATCTTTCACCATATGGAGAGAAAAAGAGAGAGGACTGGAAGAGTTCCTCATCCGATATTAGACAGAGAAAGAGGCCTTGTGGTTAAAATGACGTGACCAATAATGGCATTTATTATATAATTAGCATCGGTCTGATTAGGCTTGTATTGGGAGTAAGGCTGAACAATGTAGAATTTATATTTTATCATCATTTTAACTATTTAGCTTTAAATTAATCAAAAGGGATAGTGAAGACATGTATAATGTTCATGTATCAAAAGTATGAAGCGGCACAACTGTTTTCAACATTGATAATAATGTTTTTTGAGCAGCAAATCAGCATATTAGATTGATTGACACTGAAGACAGAAGTAATGATGCTGAAAATTCAGCTTTGCATCACAAGAATAACTTACATTTAAAGATAGAAAATTGTAATATTATTAATGTTTGTTATGGTATGTTTGGTCAAATAAATTCAGCCTTGGTGAGCATAAGACCTCAAACTTTTTGACAGTACACTAAGAAAAATTGGTATACAAACTATTTTCTCTCATACATTGATAGTAAATTATCTATACATAATTATCTATATATATCTATATCTTATTGTTTTTTATTTATTAGCATTTTTCACTTGCTTAGTTTTATTTGTTTACTTATTTGCTTGCATTTATGTGCATTTATTAATTTACTTCTTTTTTAGTTTTGTGCTTATTTGCTTTTATCTATTTATTGCTTTTTTCACATGCTTATATTTATTTGTTCACTTGTTTGATTGCATTTAATTTTATTTATTAATTTACTTATTTTTAGTTTTGTTCTTATTTGCTTTTTATCTGCTTTTATTTATTTATTTTGCATTTATATTGTTTATTTATTTATTGTTTTAGTTGTTTGTTTGTTTGCATTTATTTATTTATTAGCATTTTTTACTTGCTTATTTTTATTTGTTCACTTAGTATTTTTTACATTCATTTTTATTTATGAATTAATAAAAATACACACTGTAGGAACTATTTTCCCTCATACATTGATAGTAAATTATTTAAAAAATTTAGCACATACGAAAAAAGTCATTATGCAGCAAGCCTTTTTTTTTAGCCAATCCAGGTAATTTACCATAGAAATATTATGTTTTGTAATGTTTATGACTGTAGCGCCAGCTGTAATACGATCTCTTTAAAACCTTGCATGCTTGTTTAGAATCACCTGTCGCATGTGCTCACTAGGTTTCGTGATGTTTTGAGTTTCCCTTTAGGCTTTATAGGGTTTAGGGTAAATTTGGACAGGCCCCTTTTCTAAACGACCCTGCTATAGCTTCCAAGAGTAAATTTCAATAGTACTGCAGTGTTTTTTCCATATTAAGGCAAAAACTAGTTTGCAAAAGTAGGTTTTTTACATCTTCTCAATCATTTAACAAACCATTTAATTGACAGCAGTGGCTCTAAACGTGAAGTTGTCCACAATGAGGAGTTCTGTCATATCATATGAATATCGCATGTATGTACCAAAAATGTACAATTTACGCCCTTGAAAAACGCAATCCCCCCCCCCCCCCCCAGTGGACAATTTCTTTCAAATTTCTCACAGACCTTTGGGACAGTGAGTCGAACAGGTCCACTGAGTTTCGTTCTGATCGGCCTCTGTTAACCAATGTTTAATAGGTGCTCAAAATTCATGGGCCAATGGTGGCCATGTTATTTTGAGATACGCAAATGTCCTTGTAGAAACTTGTGGCACTTTGGACCAAGACCGTGCACATGTATTTTCATGTTGATAGGACAAATGGTTTTGTAGATATAGCCATTTTTATGTTTTTTCCCTCTTATAGCACCACCAAGTGGCCAAGCTCTGTGATTTTTGTCCTGCAACCTCAGATTGAACTCTTACATAAGTGTTTTGAGTTTGGCGAAGAAATCTCATTCCGTTCAGGAGTTATAGGCATTTTACTAAACGTGGCAATGCCCCGTTCAAATGTTTTGGCATCCCTTTGCGACAGTGAGTCAGAAGCTACTTTTTTTGATAATTATTGATATCCGCTCTCCAGAGAATCTTTCCGAACTGGTTTGGTTCCGATCGGGGCAAAAAACCTAGGAGTAGTTTGCAAAAGTAGGTTTTTCAAAAAATGCGAAATAAACGGAACACTATTTAGAGTCCCAGCCTCAGAGGAAGCAAATGAGCAGTGGATTTATTGATTTATTTACTGTGTATTACGCTGCTGCCACACAGATCTACTATAAACAGAGGATTTCTTTCCCATCTGTTTATCTCCACAGACTGTTTTGGTAACTCTTGTGTGTTTTTAACGTAAACTTGTCTGTATTTGACAGTTTAAGCGCAATAAGACATAAAAGAGAACTTAGTGTGTAAGCTGCTTTCTGTGCACGTGCTTCGGATGTTTACGTTAAGAAAAACGTATATCGAAAGTTTCAAACTATTATGTCTTTAAAACGCACGATTTCAGTGCAATAGACATGACAATTAAAAACAAACATGTTTTTTAGCAGAGTATCTGAGGTATAAGCTGTAAAGGCACAGCCCTGTTCTGGAAAAGGGGGCAGGGAGCAGCAGCTCATTTGCATTTAAAGAGACTTGCAAGAAAACGAGTGTGTCTTTGCTTTTTATTATATAAATGATATAATAAATAATCAGGGTGGGGTATTTTGAGCTGAAACTTCACAGACACATTCTGGGCACACCTGAGACTTATATTACATAGGGGCATAATAGGCCTCCTTTAATATATTTTTAGATAGTTTTTCAAAACATGAAAGTACATAATTTAATTTGTCCAAATATCACTGTCATCGTCAGTGAGCCCAACTGGAGAAGCTAACAGACGCAGATATGACAGCTGAACAGTTTGTGCTCGGCGGAAAATAGAGCGGATTTGTAATGACACAAGTGGTGCATTTATTATCTGAATGGCGAGTAGTTTGTTTAGCCCTCAACATCTGCCTACACTCTCAAACACAACGAGCAACGAGTCCAAATAAGGTTGTGTTTTCCACAATGCATGCCATGTTTACCGGGAAATGGTGGGAGGGCCTAACGCAAACACGCCACTTGACTTGACTGTTTGAAGAGCAGAGAATTTATTGACACTGCTAAGTAATTCAGGCTTCTGCTTCTCCTCACAGTCAGTTTAAGCACTTGTAATTGGGGATTTCTCTGTTGTCCAGAGGAATTATACAGCTCAGGAGACGTTCTCTGCGATTTCTCCTCAAATTCCTGGCTTAGAAATAAAAATAGACACACAGGAGTCAATAGTTCACATATAGTAGGAGTATAGAGCTATGAAATTGATGTGTATAGCAGCTCAGATCATTTGAGTGCATACTGAGACCTCTGGTTTTTACTTCATTTAGTAATGTGGAATTTATCATGTAGAAGATTAATTTGGAAAGTGCCATTAATGTAAAACTTCTGTTTTCTGCTTGAATATATTTTGTAATATATTCCTGTGATCAAAGCTGAATTTTCAGCATCATTACTTTAGTCTTCAGTGTCACATGATCCTTCAGAAATCATTCTCATATGCTGATTTGCTGCTCGAGACATTTATTATCATTATCAATCTTAAAAACGGTTGTGCTACTTCATATTTTTGTAGAAACCATGATGTATTTAGTTTTTCAGGATTCTTTGGTAAAAAATTTTTTTCAGAAGAACAGCATTTATTTAAAAAAGAAATCTTTAGTAACATTACAAATGTCTTTAGTGTCGCTTTTGATCACTTTAATGCATCCTTGTTGAAAAAAGTAATTTTGTAATGTTTTTAGTCATACTTTTTCTTTTTTGTATATTTTGTTCATCAGTATTTATTCATGTTCGTCTGTTTTACTGAATTGCCATACAATTTATTCAATAAAAATAACATCTTAATTTATGAAAATCTGCAAAATGATGAAAATGTGTCAAAATAAAACGATTTTTCAACATTTTGAAAACTCTATGAACACACTAAAGGAATAGTTCACCCAAAAACCACAAAAGAACATATTTTGATGAATGTTGGTAACCAGTCATTTGACGGTAGCCATTGACTTTCATAGTATTTTTTTCTGTACTGTGGAAGTCAATAACTACCGTCAACTGTTTGCATACCGATATTCTTCAAAATATCATCTTTTGTATCCGCAGAAGAAAAAACCCATACAGGTTTGGAACAAATGAGGATCATCGGAGTAAATGATGACAATTTTAATTTTTGGGTGAACTACTTTTTTAATGTACACTCTTAAAAATAAAGGTGCTTCACAATGCCATAGAAGAACCCTTTTTGTCTAAATGGTTCCATAAAGAACCTTTAACATCTGAAGAACCTTTCTGCTCCATAAAAGGTTCTTTGTGGTGAAAGAAGGTTCTTTGGATTATAAAAAGGTAAGAAAGAGATGGTTCTTTAAAGAACGTTTGATTGAATGCTTCTTTATGCAACCAAAAATGGTTCTTCTATGGCATTGCTTTAAAGAACCTTTATTTTTTAAGAGTGTAGGCATCCAGACAAATATGTGACCCTGGACCACAAAACCAGTCATAAGGTTAAATTTTACAATACTGAGATGTATACATCATATGAATACTCAATAAATAAGCTTTCTATTGATGTATGGTTTGTTAGGATAGAACAATATTTGGTCGAGATACATCTATTTGAAAATCTGGAATCTGAGGGGGCAAAAAAATCAAAATGCTGAGAAAATCACCTTTAAAGTTGTCCAAATTAGGTTCTTAACAATGCATATTACTAATCAAAAATTACATTTTGATATGTTTACAGTAGGAATTTTACAAAGAATCATCATGGAACATGATCTTTACTTAATTTCCTAATGATTTTTGGCATAAAAGAAAAATCAAAAATTTTGACCCATGCAATGTATTCTTGGCTATTGCCACAAATATACCCCAGCGACTTAAGACTGGTTTTGTGGTCCAGGGTCACATATGTACAAATTATCAGCGTAAGCTTCAATTATGAAACTGTGAAAGCTTCTTAACCCTGTAAGACCCAAATATAGAAAAAAATGAGCAAAAATTTTTTTGACCTCTCAGATATTGTTTTAGGAGGCCTCTGATGTAGGAATTAAAGATTTTTCACATTTTTTACTTTTTAGTAAGTTTTTAGGGAAATGTTGTAATATTGCAACGTTGGGCCTAGTTGTGAGCAGAATTTCTGTATTTGTACTCACTTTGCCTAAACAGGTATACAGAACATTTAAGCATTAATTTGCAGGGTTGTTCACTTTTTTTTTTTAGCTCCAAGCAGTATATATCATAAGTAATAATCACACAACAATCATATTTTTTATGAATAAGCATTTATTAATAAAAATATTTGGAAAAAATTATTTGGTCACATTCAGTGTGGTATGAATGAAGTCTGTGTTTACTTGCAGTGATAGTCCCTAAGACAGTTCTTTTCATCTGAGAAGCACAGGCGAACATTGCACTTGCTACACAGTGTGTTTGTGTATCCATTATTGCAGTGTCTGCAGCGTCCTCTCTTTGTCTTTACTGGGAAATGTGCAATCATGTCTTTGCGTACATCCAGTGGGGGGTGGTCCGATGACCTCTTGGCTGGGGGACTCACATCTGATGAGGATGGTCTCTTCTGAGGATCCAAAGGGCTCCCTGATGTCACCGTCTTCCCTGAAGATGGTCGCCCTCTCTTGGGTGATATGTTGTGTGTGTTCACCAGGATGAGAGAGGATGCAAGTTGTGCCTGAAACTGTCTCCTGTTCAGTATCTCTTTCTTAGTCATCTTCAGAGCTTTACAGTCCCACTTGTAAAGGAGCCAGGCGTTAATTACAGCAAGGATGATGGTGTGCCAGAAGATGTAAATGTACCAGCGGTGAGATTTCATGGGGAACTTGTACTTGGCAGCAAATGAGTCCAACAAATCCACACCCCCCATGTGTTTGTTGTAGGTACCAACAATGTAAGGCCTCTCAACATCAATGATGGTTTTAGTGGCTTTGTCCCATCGTTGAATTTTCTGCACAGGTTCAGGTCCTGCAAAAGATGACACAAGTGTGACCGCTCTGTTGTCATACCATTTGACAGCGCAGATGTTGTGGTTCCCCTCAACTCGGACATCAAAGCTTCCTCTCCCCTTTTTCTTCAAGCTCTTCTCATCTTCAAGGTTGCAGTTGGGTAGACGCACCTGTCTCGCTGTTCCCACATAATGGATTCCACGCTCAAGGAGCTTGACTACCAGTGGGACACAGGTGAAGTAGTTGTCTGCGTAGATCTTGTAGTTTTGACCCTCTGGAAGTGTGGAGGCGAGCTTCATCACAACATCACCTGACAGTCCAAGATCAGATTTTGCTTGTCGTATTCCATCTACACTCAGTGTCATCCGAGTCCATTTCAAAATCGCTCTCTCCATTTTGGACTGCAGCAATCACATCCTGCACACTGAATAGATGACCTTTCTGCACTGGTGGCATTCTGAAACTGAAAACGTTTGGAAAAATGTAATTCAATATGTGAATAACACATATAGGTCTTATATTGTAGCAGATAAACAAAGAATATACAGGGTAGTAGACCATGTATCAAGGGTAGAGATCTAAGTTTTATCCATCAAAGTATTACCATTTCAATGCAAATTCTAATCAAAATTCCACTACATTCAAACAATACTGTCTGATTGGCCTATTATGCTCTCTACTTATCATACTAAAAGGGACACATGCATCCCCCCAGGGCACTAACAGGTTCACATTCAAGACCATTCACACCTGTCCCTAAACAATGTAACAGGCTACCACTCTGACCCAACGTTGTAGATTTACAACATAGACATAATAAGCTCTAAATCAAATTTGATTAATGTTTTCCAGAATAACTAAATATGTATATGTTCTAGACATTGTAATAAACACACAAAAAATATTTAAGGAATTTTACTTACTTAAATCTTGACAAATCCAGTCATGCAAAAAACAGGAGATCAGCTCAATGCGAAGTTTGCAGGTAGAGTAAGTTCACAACAAGATGACCAGACCTATAAACACTTTTTCTATCCAATAGCATTGTGAGGACAAACAATAGGACCCATTAAATATGTAAATGTGGTTTTGAGAAAAAAAAAACATTTGCTGACCTTTTTTTTTAATTGTTAAAAGTGATGTTGTAATTCTGCAACAGTGGGCTTTACAGGGTTAATGGAATTTAATGAATACTTAGAAGTTGCTATATTGTGAATTCTTCATATTTCCTTCTTATAGACTATTTATAGACATTTAATTACATGCAGTGCATTTTAAAAGCCTGTTCACAAAGCAAGTTGCAAATACAAGTCAGAAGCAAGAAAGTCAGTCCATATGGGTGAGTAAATGATGACGGCATTTTCATTCTTGTGTGAATTATTCCTTTTAGACTATTCCCAGCCTGCCCTTTATGAACAAAACATTGCTAGAGTACCTGAGAGAGAAAGATTATGCCGAGATCCATTATTAGCTGCCAATTAAATGCACACACAGTGCGAGCAGCTTTTGTTCTGGTGGTTGTGAAGATCCCCAACTGAGCGTCTCCCCGCTGTTTCAGCCCAAAAATCTCCCTCCGCTCTTATGAGAGAGTGGCCGAAACCTCCGCTGAGTCACAGCAACATCTGCAGATGGGCTAATATCCACTTGGCCTCCCCCTGAGAGAGCCACGGTCACTAAATATAAGCATTTGTTTCAACTGACTCGCACACTTTCAGTTCGCTGAGAGCAGCTTCAGCAACATAATGCCATATGTGAGGCATCTGCTAATATAAATTATTAAAAAAACAGACCTTTGCTTGAAAAGGTCACACAGCTCTGCTGGAAAGAACATTATTGCATGAATTTCCTTGTTGGTCTGGACTAGTTTATGCTGGTTAGTGCTAATTTAGCAGTGGGGAATAACATACTAAAGATGAGCTGTTGACTCATTAAAAGACATTCAGGGGACGTATTATCACAACTTAAAGGGGTCATCAGATGTAAATTTCATATTTACATTTGGTTTGAATAGACATGTGTGTTGGGAGTGAGTGTACGAAACCATCCTATAATGATTATGGGGAGTTTTTTTTAAATCCCCATAAATCATAACTACTTTCTCAGATCATGTTATTCACCCAAATTGTTTTGACGCCGCAGCAGTAGTAGACAAAAATGTCTCATAAACGATTGTGGTGGTTTGTTGTTGGATGTAATAATGAACATAGCAGTCGTCATTTAGTCCTGACATCTGAGCCACTGAAGATGCAGATGATTACTTTTGTTTTTGAAGGGAATGCGCTCACCTAATCTACCTAAATGCGTCTATGTTCGCACAAATCGTTTGTGATGCAGCTTCACTTACAGAAGAAATGAGTGTAGGTTTTTGTTATGAATCTTTCCTAATAATGTGCTAGTTAGCAAGTTCCGCTCATTAGCATTTAAAGGGACATGCACCGAAAAGGCTTGCTGTAAACAGTGCTGTTTCTGACGAGGTAAAAAGGGTGTTGTTTTACACTACCATTGAGACATTTTAACTGAAGTATGTCTTTTTATTAAGACCCTAAAGAATCATATCAGCTTGTGGAAAATAGGCATCCATGCCCCTTTAAAGATGCAGTATATAATATTGATAGCTAGCGGTAGGGCTGGGCAATTTGGCTTAGAATCAAAATCTCGATTAATTGAACATTTTAACCCGATTACGATTAATGAACGATTATTTTATTTATTAATAAAATTATATTTAATTATATTTATATAATAATTATTTTTTTGCCCTCATAGTTCACTGACAAGTTTTGTACAGTAAATATGTTCACATATTACAAGCGAGAGATTTTTGGATGAAGGGTGCATTACTTGATTTTAAAATAATTGAAGGAAACACACTATCTACGATCTATGATTATTAATTGAACATCAGTGTTGAACAACTGAAATTAAAGCAAGCATTGCTTAAAACGAAAAGTCACATTTTTCTTAAATTAGTGAAAATAAATAACTTGCACTATTGGAAACAAAATAAATAATTTTCAATGTTTTTCATATTAAAAGTAGAAAATAAGCAGTATCTCCTCTAAATAAAATTACCCTTGTATATCCTGTAAATACTTTTTACTGTATAAATACTGTTTAAGCTCTCCATCGACATGTCGGCGGAATAACGGAACGGAGCGCTAGTGTTTTTTAAAGGGAAAGTAATTGAAATAATCTTCCTGGAAAAATTTTTAACGATTATAGGTTCTGAATGTCGATTTCGATTATTTTTCGATTAATCGCCCAGCCCTAGCTAGCGGTTGAAATGGGTACTGCAATCAAAATTTGAAATATTGGAGAGAGCTGTTTCTCCACCCCCTCCTCCTTCTCAGACTCAACAGTCATGCAGGTTGCCAGATTGAGAAAATGCAACAGCAACATTCCATTTCACAATGGAAGGTGATGCGCCTTGCACTGTAAATTGAGGAGTTGATTTATCTGCACTGCAAAAAAGACTTGTCTTACTTAGTATTTTTGTCTAGTCAAAATGTCTAAAAATTCTTAAATTGAGATGCATTTACTAGATAAGCAAAATGACGTAAGATATTTAGTCTTGTTTCCAGGGGGGGGAAACTAAGTTAAGTAAATTTAGCTTAAAACAAGTAAAATTATCTGCCCGTGGGGTAAGTAAAATATTCTTAGAACAAGAGTATTTTACCTACCCCACTGGCAGATAATTTGACTTGTTTTAAGAAAAACGCACTTAATTTTATTTTTCCCACCTGGAAACAAGACTAAATATCTTGCGTCAGTTTGCTTATTTAGTAAATTAATCTCAATTTTAAAATGTTTAGATATTTTGACTAGAAAAAAGACAAAAATACTAAGTAAGACAAGCCTTTTTGCAGTGTGTGTTTTAATATTCTTCTTCCAATAGATATATTAGATGGATGCCGAGACTTTTTAGTACTTTTTAGGATCTGCAATCTCTGACCCAGTTCATTTGCTCGCTTACGTGGCGGCAATGCCTTGATTTTTCCACTAACTGGCAACCCAGGGAGTCGAAATACTATTGGTTAAAACTGGCAGTGGGCAGAGTCACAAAGACCAAAACAAAAAAATACATTCTGACACGGAATGCACATTTCAAAATAGAATAACTGACTGTAGTGTTGTTTTTCTGAGAAACAAGTATGTGTACTCAGCATATTTCTTAAATATCTGTGATTGTTACTTGTTTATAAATTTGCATGCTAATTAAAGGGATAGTGCACCCAAAAATGAAAATTACCCCATGATTTACTCATCCTCAAGCCATCCTAGGTGGATATGACTTTCTTCTTTCAGATACAAATTAGAGTTATGTTAAAAACATGTTCTGGCTCTTCCAAGATTTATAATAGTGATGAATGGGTGTTGAGATTTTGAAGTCCAATAAAGTACATCCATCATCATAAAAAGAACTCCACACGAACCGGGGGCGTTCATAAAGGACTTCTAAAGTGAATCAATGCATTTGTGTATGAAAAATATCAATATTTAAAACTATAAACCGTAATCTCTAGCTTCCGCTAACTGTTGTGCACATGTTTTCATGAGAAAGTGGTGTTTCCAGCAGATGTGTAAACTCTGGTGAGAAGTGACGACAGTTAGTGGAAGCTAGAGATTGTTTTATAAAGTTGTAAATATCGATATTTCTTGTATACAAACACATCAGTTCACTTCAGAAGGTGTTTATAAAGCCCATGGAGCCATTTAGAGCATTTTTTTATGATGGATGGATGCACTCTATTGGGCTTCAAGATCTCAACAGCCCTTCACTGTGATTATAAAGCTTGGAAGAGCCAGGACATTTATTTTAAGGGTTAGTTCGCCCCAAAATTAGCCCATTATTTACTCAACCTCAAGGCATCCTAAGTGTATATGACTTCCGTCTTTCAGACAAATGCAGTCAGAGTTAAATATAAAAAATTGTTGCGGCTCTTTCAAGCTTTATAATGGCAGTGGGCGGGTGTTTCTCTTCAACAGTCCAAAACCAAAGTCCAATAAAGCGCATCCATCCATAATAAAAAGTGCCTCACACCCACCCGAAGCTGCTTCCGTATACAACAGTGAGCACAAGCTAGATTAAAGTTAATTATTACATTTTAAATACGTTTCGCTAGATAAGACACTTCTTCCTCAGCAGGGATCTTTTAGAGCCCTTTGAAGCTCCATTTAAACTGCATTTTGCAAGTTCAAACTTGTGGGCACTATTAAAGTCTGGAGAGAGAAATCCTGAAATGTTTTCCTCAAAAAACATAATTACTTAACGACTGAAAAAAGAAAGGCATGCATGTCTTGGATGGCAAGGGGGTGAGCACATTATCTGTAAATTTTTGTTCCAGAAATGAACTACTTCAAGATTTTAAGTCTTGTTTTCTGATAAATGCATCACGCTTAAATCAAGAAAAATATCTAGTAGTCTAATTGTCATTTTTCCTCACAAGTAAATGCATCTCGATTTAAAATACTGAGTAAGAAACTAATTTTCTTGCAGCGCGCACCATGCATTTCACTTTGTATTGAGAAATAATGTCCCCGTCCAAAATTCACATCTTTTTCTTTTGTGGTTTGCTGCCAGAATATGTCTCCATCCATCATACTGCTCCCTGATTATAGCAAACTTCAGGGATCAACAAACTCATTTTTCTTCTGGCTTGCTTCTTTAATAGCTTTTCTTTTCTTTTTTTGCCCTTCTTTTTTTTTTTGTAGAGATGCTTGCGTAAGGATGCATCAGCATTATTATCGCTCGTGCTTAGAGTTTACCCCTATCCTTATGTTAAAGATTGGTTTGTGCATCATCCTGCAGTGTTTCCAAGCTCCAGACTTGAATTGATTCCTCAGGTCATGTGTGGAACAGGAGTGTTGTTGATTTGTAAGGTGTGAGAGCGTGTTTAATGAAGCTGCCATGTGCTTAGGTCGCTTTCTCAACACACCCCCACCCTTCTCTACAATCCGGTCGCTGATCCAACTGGAAGTGTTGAGATCCAACGGTTGGCACTGGTATCGTGGCACATGAGCCCACCTGCCATTCTGGTCCACCTGTTCCAGTGCTCAGCATACATCCTGAACAAAACCAAACAGACCAGGACTGTGTGTTATTCAGAGCTGAGTTACAAATACCTTCACAATTCTTATTCATTTCCATACTAGAATTGAAATTAAACTTGAATTTTGTAAGCGAATGTGAGGCAGAAAGTGAGTTTTAATTTCCGAAAGAAAATTTTAATACATTTCAGTGTTTTCTTTTCAGCATGAATTGACCGTTTTATGTTTATGAGTAATTTATACTAAAAAGAAGAAACATTATAGATAGATAGATGATATATTGTTATTTTAAATAAAATAGGTATTTTAACTATTAAATATTTTATGGACCATGGTGGAAAAACTACTTTACAGTTTTTTTTTCAATTGTTCTTATATGGAAAATATACATTAATAAATATAAAATAAATAAAGAAATTAATGAATTACTTATTTATTATTTTAAATACATTTGTTATTTTTGCTATTAAATATTTTAAATATTTTTTTACTTAAATTAATATATGTAGGAAAATATATACTGATAAACAGAAAAAATAAAAAAATACATTATTTATTGTTATTTTGAATACAATAGGTATTTTAACAATGAAATATTTTATGTTTATTAATATTTATTTATTAATATATGTAAGAAAGTTTTGAAGTTATTAATATATGTAAGAAAATATACATTAATACATAAAAAATAAATTAAATGTTTATGTATGTATGCATGCATTTCTTTATTTATTGGTCTTTTAAATACAATAGGTATTTTAACTATTAAATAGTTTACGGACCATGGTTGAAGAACAACTTTTAATTTAAGTTATTAATATATGTAGCAAAATATATATTAATAAATGGAAAAATAAATTTAAAAAAGATGTATTTATTGGTATTTTAAATACATGAGGTATTTTAACTTTTAATTATTTTATATTTATTTTTATATTATATATTTGATAGACAATGGTGGTAATATAGAATTATTTTTAA
>NC_133361.1:21074632-21097132 GCF_049309525.1 Garra rufa
ATATATATATATATATATATATATATATATATATATATATATATATATATATATATATATATATATATATATATATATATATACATATATATATATATATATATATATATATATATATATATATATATATATATATATATATATATATATATATATATATATATATATATATATATATATATATATATATATATATATATGTATATATGTATATATATATATATATATATATATATATATATATATACATATATACATATATATATATATATATATATATATATATATATATATATATATATATATATATATATAAAAAATGACAAGCACTTTCAAATAAACATCTTCCTTATTGTCTTTTTTTTTTTTTTTTACTTACTTACTTTGCAACTCAAAGGCTAAGTCTTTCCAAAGCTCTGCCTATGGCTTTGGAAATTTGACAATTGCACTTTAAATCTGTCAGGGGTTATCTGACCCAGATATGTTACCTCATGCTATCTAAACTTCTTTTTAATTAACTTTAAACCCCCGTTTATGTTACTTGTTTACAATATTACCAGCTTCTATACAAACATAATTTTTCACTAAACATTGGCATATGGCTGTGATGCCGAGTGGCTGAAATTTTCTATTCCACAATAAATTTAGTCTTTTGTCCAAACATCAGTTATTACTAATTTCAACTCAGGACAAGACTCTGTTACTTTTACAGCTTCAGCCACACAGCGCAAGATAAGCAAACTGTTTCACTGCAGTCAAATGCAATCTTATCTTCTGAAAGCAAAACATAAGCTTAAAAGTTTTTCCAAAATGTTAATGCCTAACTGTGTGTCTAGACAGTGTTTTTACCAACCCAGAATTCAGTCCAATACATTGTCAGAGCTTACAACAACTAAATAGGGACTAAAACAGATTTATGATTTCATTCTTTGTCGTTTAAAATCTTCTATGTACAAAGAATTAGATTAAATCATTACTCAATTAATTCTGGGATTATTTTTATACAAATAGCCACTCTACACCTCTAAAAATAGGCACATACATTGTATGGTTCTTTCTTTGTATGTAGCCAATCAAGTTGTTTTAATTTCCCAATCAGAATCAAAGCCCAGACTGACCATTTCACTTGTGCTGAGAATATCCCTAAGGTTTGAGCTTCATAGCAGAGCTGTTTACAGCTTCTGTTCTCTTCCATTTCATTATTTCTATAAGGATTAAGCAAGTTACCTAATTTATCAGCCATATTTCTATCACAAACCAAAAACCAAAAGAGATGATAGCAGCAAGAGATTGAGGCGGCGATCTTACCAATTCCACTTGACGTCTGCGTGATGAAACTGCAAAGTATATTCCAGAATTTCCATATAGGTCCATTCCAATTAGGAACATACAAACAACAATTTTAGCTCTTTCGGGGTTGTTCCTGATACATCCCAGATCAACCAGTCCTTTCCCTAACATATATTAATATATAGATGTGCACATTTATTGTATTACTATTTCTGTTTTTAACACTACTTTTTGGTTATTCTGTTCCCTAACCAACTGATCTGACCTGATCTCAAGAGCTCGGGGTACCCCTGTCTGTGGTGGTAGGAATGGAGAGTTGGTTGAGCGATTTACGACTAGAACCCCTCTCTAGCGTCTTACATTCTCTCAGTATTTCATATACTTAAAACAGACTGCACAGACTGCAGACTGCACATCTCATCTCTACGGCTCTCATTGCCACACAATGCACTATCTGGCCTTTACGGCTCTTTAGTGCCACAAAATAGAGAATGCGTTTTGTCCCTACTGGACTGTGCTTTTTATCCCCCAATAGGATGCACCTACTTCTACTACACACCTCTCAAACTAAGTCTACTATTAATATCACAGGTGTGCACTTGTACACCATACAAACCATATGTAACTTAATGTTACAGGTGTACCTCAATTCATGACACCAGTTTACTAATTTACCAAGTTCACCTAAGTCTGGTGTCACCTCAAATCCACGACACCAGTTTACCAATTCAACCAAATTTAACAGTTTACCGATCCAACTAAATTCAACTAAGTCTGGTGTCACCCACTCACGTCTGAGTGAGTCTCTATATCACTCTCCCTTCTCCCACCCCTTCCACCACAGACAATCCCTAACCAGAAATAATTTTACAAATCTTCCTACCTTGTTGATTGATCAGGGATATCACCAAAGAACAATTTGCCCGCGCATCCTCCACCATTACTGTAAGGGGAATTTTACAGTAAAAACCCAAGGACCAGATATGATGAACAAAAACCAGGAGTCAAAGATTCAATCAATCGAAGTCATGTTTACTGAAGAAAATAGTTTGCAGTTTCATCAGCAGAAGTCAGCTTCAACACTCTCGATGGAGTTCGTAGGCCGCTCTGAATACATGTTCAAAACACCAGTAATTATACTCTAACAGAGGTTGTTAATTACGTCAATGCATAGGTTAGGAAGATCCTGATTGGTCCAGAACTTAGATAAGCGTGAGAGGTCAGACACAACAGGATGCTTCCAGGAGGCCATTTATGGCCCGCGACACCAACAAATGGCGAGAACCTCCTCCGAATCTCCTTCTCGCAGTTGCCTGTTTAATAAGGACAGAAACTGACACACACACACAGACAACTTCACCCATAGAGACCTTATCTATCTTCAAGGTTGTCTTAGCCAGGCAAGACTCTTTATCAGTGTGGCTTGATACACGCACACTTAACAGTTAGCCACTTAGAAAAATAGAACCAAATCAACAGGATTTCACTAATACAAGTCTAAGGGATTCGCATTTGATCAGTTATCAAGAACACATGTCATAGATGTCCCGATCACAGATGTCTTGGTCACAACTGCTCATGTAATCAGGAGGGTCATCCTGACCTCCTGAGGTGTGACCTCGGGTGTCTGAGAAAAGAGAAACTTCAACAAGCACAAATCTCAATCAGAGCACAATTTATTCTAACATCATGTGATTTTCTATTAAGACATCTTTCTAGCCACTACTAATATTAAACAACAAATAATATTAGGAGTTAAACACTGATTTATGAGCTAGATCATCTACTAAAAATGTGTAAGAATTAATAAGGATATTAATTTGTAAAAAGGCCATGATGTCTTCCGACTTCCACTCCTTCAGTTGTTTGTTTGTTTGTTTGCATTTATTTATTTATTAGCATTTTTTACTTGCTTATTTTTATTTGTTCACTTATTATTTTTTACATTCATTTTTATTTATGAATTAATAAAAATACACACTATAGGAACTATTTTCCCTCATACATTGATAGTAAATTATTTAAAAAATTTAGCACATACGAAAAAAGTCATTATGCAGCAAGCCTTTTTTTTTAGCCAATCCAGGTAATTTACCATAGAAATATTATGTTTTGTAATGTTTATGACTGTAGCGCCAGCTGTAATACGATCTCCTTAAAACCTTGCATGCTTGTTTAGAATCACCTGCATGTGCTCACTAGGTTTCGTGATGTTTTGAGTTTCCCTTTAGGCTTTATAGGGTTTAGGGTAAATTTGGACATGCCCCTTTTCTAAACGACCCTGCTATAGCTTCCAAGGGTAAACTTCAATAGTACTGCAGTGTTTTTTCCATATTAAGGCAAAAACCTAGGACTAGTTTGCAAAAGTATGTTTTTTACATCTTCTCAATCATTTAACAAACCATTTAATTGACAGCAGTGGTTCTAAACGTGAAGTTGTCCATAATGAGGAGTTCTCTCATATCATATGAATATCGCATGTATGTGGCAAAAAACGTGCAATGTACAATTTACGCCCTTGAAAAACGCAATACCCCCCCCCCCCCAGTGGACGATTTCTTTCAAATTTCTCACAGACCTTTGGGACAGTGAGTCGAACAGGTCCACTGAGTTTCGTTCTAATCGGCCTCTGTTAACCAATATTTAATAGGTGCTCAAAATTCATCGGCCAATGGTGGCCATGTTATTTTGAGATACGCAAATGTCCTTGTAGAAACTTGCGGCACTTTGGACCAAGACCGTGCACATGTATTTTCATGTTGATAGGACAAATGGTTTTGTAGATATAGCCATTTTTATGTTTTTTCCCTCGTATAGCACCACCAAGTGGCCAAGCTCTGTGATTTTTGTCCTGCAACCTCAGATTGAACTCTTACATAAGTGTTTTGAGTTTGGCGAAGATATCTCATTCCGTTCAGGAGTTATAGGCATTTTACTAAACGTGGCAATGCCCCGTTCAAATGTTTTGGCATCCCTTTGCGACAGTGAGTCAGAAGCTACTTTTTTTGATAATTATTGATATCCGCTCTCCAGAGAATCTTTCCGAACTGGTTTGGTTCCGATCGGGGCAAAAAACCTAGGAGTAGTTCGCAAAAGTAGGTTTTTCAAAAAATGCGAAATAAACGGAACACTATTTAGAGTCCCAGCCTCAGAGGAAGCAAATGAGCAGTGGATTTATTGATTTATTTACTGTGTATTACGCTGCTGCCAAACAGATCTACTATAAGCATGTGATTTCTTTCCCATCTGTTTATCTTCACAGACATAACCAACTGTTTTGGTAACTCTTGTGTGTCTTTAACTTAAACTTGTCTGTATTTGACAGTTTAAACGCAATAAGACATAAAAGAGAACTTAGTGTGTAAGCTGCTTTCTGTGCACGTGCTTCGGATGTTTACGTTAAGAAAAACGTATATCAAAAGTTTCAAACTATTATGCCTTTAAAACGCACGATTGCAGTGCAATAGACATGATAATTAAAAACAAACATGTTTTTTAGCACAGTATCTGAGGTATAAGCTGTAAAGGCACAGCCCTGTTCTGGAAAAGGAGGCAGGGAGCAGCAGCTCATTTGCATTTAAAGAGACTTGCACGAAAACAAGTGTGTCTTTGCTTTTTATTATATAAATGATATAATAAATAATCAGTGTGGTGTATTTTGAGCTGAAACTTCTGGGCACACCTGAGACTTATATTACATGGGGGCATAATAGGCCTCCTTTAATATATTTTAGATAGTTTTTCAAAACATGAAAGTACATAATTTAATTTGTCCAAATATCACTGTCATCGTCAGTGAGCCCAACTGGAGAAGCTAACAGACGCAGATATGACAGCTGAACAGTTTGTGCTCGGCGGAAAATAGAGCGGATTTGTAATGACACAAGTGGTGCATTTATTATCTGAATGGCGAGTAGTTTGTTTAGCCCTCAACATCTGCCTACACTCTCAAACACAACGAGCAACGAGTCCAAATAAGGTTGTGTTTTCCACAATGCATGCCATGTTTACCGGGAAATGGTGGGAGGGCCTAACGCAAACACGCCACTTGACTTGACTGTTTGAAGAGCAGAGAATTTATTGACACTGCTAAGTAATTCAGGCTTCTGCTTCTCCTCACAGTCAGTTTAAGCACTTGTAATTGGGGATTTCTCTGTTGTCCAGAGGAATTATACAGCTCAGGAGACGTTCTCTGCGATTTCTCCTCAAATTCCTGGCTTAGAAATAAAAATAGACACACAGGAGTCAATAGTTCACATATAGTAGGAGTATAGAGCTATGAAATTGATGTGTATAGCAGCTCAGATCATTTGAGTGCATACTGAGATACTGAGATTAATTTGGAAAGTGTCATTAATGTAAAACTTCTGTTTTCTGCTTGAATATATTTTGTAATATATTCCTGTGATCAAAGCTGAATTTTCAGCATCATTACTTTAGTCTTCAGTGTCACATGATCCTTCAGAAATCATTCTCATATGCTGATTTGCTGCTCGAGACATTTATTATCATTATCAATCTTAAAAACGGTTGTGCTACGTCATATTTTTGTAGAAACCATGATGTATTTAGTTTTTCAGGATTCTTTGCTAAAAAATTGTTTTTCAGAAGAACAGCATTTATTTAAAAAAGAAATCTTTTGTAACATTACAAATGTCTTTAGTGTCGCTTTTGATCACTTTAATGCATCCTTGTTGAAAAAAGTAATTTTGTAATGTTTTTAGTCATACTTTTTCTTTTTTGTATATTTTGTTCATCAGTATTTATTCATGTTCGTCTGTTTTACTGAATTGCCATACAATTTATTCAATAAAAATAACATCTTAATTTATGAAAATCTGCTAAATGATGAAAATGTGTCAAAATAAAACGATTTTTCAACATTTTGAAAACTCTATGAACACACTAAAGGAATAGTTCACCCAAAAACCACAAAAGAACATATTTTGATGAATGTTGGTAACCAGTCATTTGACGGTAGCCATTGACTTTCATAGTATTTTTTTCTGTACTGTGGAAGTCAATAACTACCGTCAACTGTTTGCATACCGATATTCTTCAAAATATCATCTTTTGTATCCGCAGAAGAAAAAACCCATACAGGTTTGGAACAAATGAGGATCATCGGAGTAAATGATGACAATTTTAATTTTTGGGTGAACTACTTTTTTAATGTACACTCTTAAAAATAAAGGTGCTTCACAATGCCATAGAAGAACCCTTTTTGTCTAAATGGTTCCATAAAGAACCTTTAACATCTGAAGAACCTTTCTGCTCCATAAAAGGTTCTTTGTGGTGAAAGAAGGTTCTTTGGATTATAAAAAGGTAAGAAAGAGATGGTTCTTTAAAGAACGTTTGATTGAATGCTTCTTTATGCAACCAAAAATGGTTCTTCTATGGCATTGCTTTAAAGAACCTTTATTTTTTAAGAGTGTAGGCATCCAGACAAATATGTGACCCTGGACCACAAAACCAGTCATAAGGTTAAATTTTACAATACTGAGATGTATACATCATATGAATACTCAATAAATAAGCTTTCTATTGATGTATGGTTTGTTAGGATAGAACAATATTTGGTCGAGATACATCTATTTGAAAATCTGGAATCTGAGGGGGCAAAAAAATCAAAATGCTGAGAAAATCACCTTTAAAGTTGTCCAAATTAGGTTCTTAACAATGCATATTACTAATCAAAAATTACATTTTGATATGTTTACAGTAGGAATTTTACAAAGAATCATCATGGAACATGATCTTTACTTAATTTCCTAATGATTTTTGGCATAAAAGAAAAATCAAAAATTTTGACCCATGCAATGTATTCTTGGCTATTGCCACAAATATACCCCAGCGACTTAAGACTGGTTTTGTGGTCCAGGGTCACATATGTACAAATTATCAGCGTAAGCTTCAATTATGAAACTGTGAAAGCTTCTTAATGGAATTTAATGAATACTTAGAAGTTGCTATATTGTGAATTCTTCATATTTCCTTCTTATAGACTATTTATAGACATTTAATTACATGCAGTGCATTTTAAAAGCCTGTTCACAAAGCAAGTTGCAAATACAAGTCAGAAGCAAGAAAGTCAGTCCATATGGGTGAGTAAATGATGACGGCATTTTCATTCTTGTGTGAATTATTCCTTTTAGACTATTCCCAGCCTGCCCTTTATGAACAAAACATTGCTAGAGTACCTGAGAGAGAAAGATTATGCCGAGATCCATTATTAGCTGCCAATTAAATGCACACACAGTGCGAGCAGCTTTTGTTCTGGTGGTTGTGAAGATCCCCAACTGAGCGTCTCCCCGCTGTTTCAGCCCAAAAATCTCCCTCCGCTCTTATGAGAGAGTGGCCGAAACCTCCGCTGAGTCACAGCAACATCTGCAGATGGGCTAATATCCACTTGGCCTCCCCCTGAGAGAGCCACGGTCACTAAATATAAGCATTTGTTTCAACTGACTCGCACACTTTCAGTTCGCTGAGAGCAGCTTCAGCAACATAATGCCATATGTGAGGCATCTGCTAATATAAATTATTAAAAAAACAGACCTTTGCTTGAAAAGGTCACACAGCTCTGCTGGAAAGAACATTATTGCATGAATTTCCTTGTTGGTCTGGACTAGTTTATGCTGGTTAGTGCTAATTTAGCAGTGGGGAATAACATACTAAAGATGAGCTGTTGACTCTATTAAAAGACATTCAGGGGACGTATTATCACAACTTAAAGGGGTCATCAGATGTAAATTTCATATTTACATTTGGTTTGAATAGACGTGTGTTGGGAGTGAGTGTACGAAACCATCCTATAATGATTATGGGGAGTTTTTTTTAAATCCCCATAAATCATAACTACTTTCTCAGATCATGTTATTCACCCAAATTGTTTTGACGCCGCAGCAGTAGTAGACAAAAATGTCTCATAAACGATTGTGGTGGTTTGTTGTTGGATGTAATAATGAACATAGCAGTCGTCATTTAGTCCTGACATCTGAGCCACTGAAGATGCAGATGATTACTTTTGTTTTTGAAGGGAATGCGCTCACCTAATCTACCTAAATGCGTCTATGTTCGCACAAATCGTTTGTGATGCAGCTTCACTTACAGAAGAAATGAGTGTAGGTTTTTGTTATGAATCTTTCCTAATAATGTGCTAGTTAGCAAGTTCCGCTCATTAGCATTTAAAGGGACATGCACCGAAAAGGCTTGCTGTAAACAGTGCTGTTTCTGACGAGGTAAAAAGGGTGTTGTTTTACACTACCATTGAGACATTTTAACTGAAGTATGTCTTTTTATTAAGACCCTAAAGAATCATATCAGCTTGTGGAAAATAGGCATCCATGCCCCTTTAAAGATGCAGTATATAATATTGATAGCTAGCGGTAGGGCTGGGCAATTTGGCTTAGAATCAAAATCTCGATTAATTGAACATTTTAACCCGATTACGATTAATGAACGATTATTTTATTTATTAATAAAATTATATTTAATTATATTTATATAATAATTATTTTTTTGCCCTCATAGTTCACTGACAAGTTTTGTACAGTAAATATGTTCACATATTACAAGCGAGAGATTTTTGGATGAAGGGTGCATTACTTGATTTTAAAATAATTGAAGGAAACACACTATCTACGATCTATGATTATTAATTGAACATCAGTGTTGAACAACTGAAATTAAAGCAAGCATTGCTTAAAACGAAAAGTCACATTTTTCTTAAATTAGTGAAAATAAATAACTTGCACTATTGGAAACAAAATAAATAATTTTCAATGTTTTTCATATTAAAAGTAGAAAATAAGCAGTATCTCCTCTAAATAAAATTACCCTTGTATATCCTGTAAATACTTTTTACTGTATAAATACTGTTTAAGCTCTCCATCGACATGTCGGCGGAATAACGGAACGGAGCGCTAGTGTTTTTTAAAGGGAAAGTAATTGAAATAATCTTCCTGGAAAAATTTTAACGATTATAGGTTCTGAATGTCGATTTCGATTATTTTTCGATTAATCGCCCAGCCCTAGCTAGCGGTTGAAATGGGTACTGCAATCAAAATTTGAAATATTGGAGAGAGCTGTTTCTCCACCCCCTCCTCCTTCTCAGACTCAACAGTCATGCAGGTTGCCAGATTGAGAAAATGCAACAGCAACATTCCATTTCACAATGGAAGGTGATGCGCCTTGCACTGTAAATTGAGGAGTTGATTTATCTGCACTGCAAAAAAGACTTGTCTTACTTAGTATTTTTGTCTAGTCAAAATGTCTAAAAATTCTTAAATTGAGATGCATTTACTAGATAAGTAAAATGACGTAAGATATTTAGTCTTGTTTCCAGGGGGGAAAAACTAAATTAAGTAAATTTAGCTTAAAACAAGTAAAATTATCTGCCCGTGGGGTAAGTAAAATATTCTTAGAACAAGAGTATTTTACCTACCCCACTGGCAGATAATTTGACTTGTTTTAAGAAAAACGCACTTAATTTTATTTTTCCCACCTGGAAACAAGACTAAATATCTTGCGTCAGTTTGCTTATTTAGTAAATTAATCTCAATTTTAAAATGTTTAGATATTTTGACTAGAAAAAAGACAAAAATACTAAGTAAGACAAGCCTTTTTGCAGTGTGTGTTTTAATATTCTTCTTCCAATAGATATATTAGATGGATGCCGAGACTTTTTAGTACTTTTTAGGATCTGCAATCTCTGACCCAGTTCATTTGCTCGCTTACGTGGCGGCAATACCTTGATTTTTCCACTAACTGGCAACCCAGGGAGTCGAAATACTATTGGTTAAAACTGGCAGTGGGCAGAGTCACAAAGACCAAAACAAAAAAATACATTCTGACACGGAATGCACATTTCAAAATAGAATAACTGACTGTAGTGTTGTTTTTCTGAGAAACAAGTATGTGTACTCAGCATATTTCTTAAATATCTGTGATTGTTACTTGTTTATAAATTTGCATGCTAATTAAAGGGATAGTGCACCCAAAAATGAAAATTACCCCATGATTTACTCATCCTCAAGCCATCCTAGGTGGATATGACTTTCTTCTTTCAGACAAATACAAATTAGAGTTATGTTAAAAACATGTTCTGGCTCTTCCAAGATTTATAATAGTGATGAATGGGTGTTGAGATTTTGAAGTCCAATAAAGTACATCCATCATCATAAAAAGAACTCCACACGAACCGGGGGCGTTCATAAAGGACTTCTAAAGTGAATCAATGCATTTGTGTATGAAAAATATCAATATTTAAAACTATAAACCGTAAATTCTAGCTTCCGCTAACTGTTGTACACATGTTTTCATGAGAAAGTGGTGTTTCCAGCAGATGTGTAAACTCTGGTGAGAAGTGACGACAGTTAGTGGAAGCTAGAGATTGTTTTATAAAGTTGTAAATATCGATATTTATTGTATACAAACACATCAGTTCACTTCAGAAGGTGTTTATAAAGCCCATGGAGCCATTTAGAGCATTTTTTATGATGGATGGATGCACTCTATTGGGCTTCAAGATCTCAACAGCCCTTCACTGTGATTATAAAGCTTGGAAGAGCCAGGACATTTATTTTAAGGGTTAGTTCGCCCCAAAATTAGCCCATTATTTACTCAACCTCAAGGCATCCTAAGTGTATATGACTTCCGTCTTTCAGACAAATGCAGTCAGAGTTAAATATAAAAAATTGTTGCGGCTCTTTCAAGCTTTATAATGGCAGTGGGCGGGTGTTTCTCTTCAACAGTCCAAAACCAAAGTCCAATAAAGCGCATCCATCCATAATAAAAAGTGCCTCACACCCACCCGAGGCTGCTTCCGTATACAACAGTGAGCACAAGCTAGATTAAAGTTAATTATTACATTTTAAATACGTTTCGCTAGATAAGACACTTCTTCCTCAGCAGGGATCTTTTAGAGCCCTTTGAAGCTCGATTTAAACTGCATTTTGCAAGTTCAAACTTGTGGGCACTATTAAAGTCTGGAGAGAGAAATCCTGAAATGTTTTCCTCAAAAAACATAATTACTTAACGACTGAAAAAAGAAAGGCATGCATGTCTTGGATCAGGCCCGGATTGGCTAATCGGGAGGACCGGGAGAATTCCCGGTGGGCCGGTCCGTTTTTTTGGCCGCGAGGGCCGGTGTCCCTAGCTGCCTGCACTCACAGCAGTCGCCATGGGCGGACTGTCCATCGGGAGAATTTTTTGGCCCGCTACCCTCCAATTTTTATTATTATTATTTAATATTGTTGTTGTTATTGTTTTTGTTGCCGGCCTAATGTACTAAAGTGGTTATTTCGGAATTAGCCATTCAATAATAAAACTCTAATAAATTATAAATCGGTTAGTCTTGACTGGCACGCGTTTTGTCTCGCGCGCGCTCCGCGCATCCGCGCGTCCGCCGTCCGCCAAAACGACGCGAGACTGAAGTAGAAGTGCCCAGGTGGAGCAGAGAGACAAATCTGTCCTGTTTAGGACCTAAAGTGCAGGTCAGTTACATCTGTAAACAGACTATTGTAGTTTTGTCTTTGTTTACTTAAGTATTGAACAGCTAACAAATGTTAATCTATAAAAATATCGTTTTAAAACAGGTTTAGGGAGCTACCCTTATACAAAATTAACTGTGATTTTACAAAACATGTTTACTATAGTTATACAATAATTATAGAATATACAATGGTTTTGCTACACTATAGTTTCACCATGGTATAAAATTCTGATTATACTAATGGGAATCAATCCTAAAAAAACAAAACAAAAAAAAACATGGTTACTATGTTTACCATAGGCTCAATAATATCATGGTTAATTTTCCTTAGGGCCAAACATGACCCATTATAATGCAAAACATGTTTAGTTTTAAGATTTTTTAATAAAGATATATTCAAGATGTAGCTAATTGTTGTTGTTTTAATTTTAACATTACGACAATAACACATGGTCCTAATGTAGTGGCCCTCTTTTTTCTGTTGCCCTTTTCTCAATCAAATGTTTTAGTACTAATCATAAATTATATATAATTTTGAAAGCTTAGAAGCTCAAGAACCATCCTGGTGGCTGTCTCCTCCCCCTTAGCAGCAATGTCAAGTGTCATTTTACAAAATCACAACTTTTTACAATCTTGACAAAAACATGTCTTTAAAAAGGTCTCAGTATTTCTGCAATAATCTGCTGATTGTCTTCTTTAAAAAAGACCAACCTTAGATCTGTACTGTATAGCTGGTTGTAAAGGTGGAGATGTGTTTATGAAAAAAGTGACAGATACAAGAAAATTAGTTAAAAAAGTAAACACACATGAGAGACAGAGAGATTAAAAGAGATTAAAAGGCAAATTGGAAGTTCAAGAGATAGCATTTAATTATTTTACCCAGTTGATTTCAACTTTTCTTTATGTGATGATGAAAAATATTGTTGTCCAGGGTTTCAAATTTTGGTGTAGGATGGCCTGGATAAGTGTGAGATTTCCCGGCCTGAAATTTTGTCCCAGTCCGCCCCTGGTTAACGTCAAGCTAGTTAGGAGCAGTGCAAAACAACGATGTCTGCAAATACTTGCTCTATTCTTTATTTGTGTTTAAGGGCTGGATATCTGTGAACAATTTTGCACAGAATATATATTCAGATATTGCAGAAAAGGACATTGTGATGTTTAAAAGAATAGTGTTGGAGATTTACCCTTTAATGTTCTCATTTATGAAAAATATTTGAACTTATAAAGCAGCTGTTTACTTAAAAAAAAGACATGATAGTGTAATTAGAAAGTTTAATACATTTTATTTTAATCTTTATTTTATACATATAGCTTAATATATATTTGTATTTATTTGATATTTTTTAATTTCAAGGTTTGGATATTTATGAGCACTAATTCTAACAGAAAAAAGATACTGATACTGTTAAACATTACATTGTGTTAACTGTTCAAATAAATCTTCACTGTGAAGCAACACTTAGGCTACTGTATTTCCACTGAATAGGAAATGACGTCATTTTAATATAGTCAGTCGTGAAATAAAGTGGGCCGGTCTAAGGCTTGAAACTCCAGGGCTGAAAAGGAGTCCCACTCCGGCCCTGTCTTGGATGGCAAGGGGGTGAGCACATTATCTGTAAATTTTTGTTCCAGAAGTGAACTACTTCAAGATTTTAAGTCTTGTTTTCTGAAAAATGCATCACGCTTAAATCAAGAAAAATATCTAGTAGTCTAATTGTCATTTTTCCTCACAAGTAAATGCATCTTGATTTAAAATACTGAGTAAGAAACTAATTTTCTTGCAGCGCGCACCATGCATTTCACTTTGTATTGAGAAATAATGTCCCCGTCCAAAATTCACATCTTTTTCTTTTGTGGTTTGCTGCCAGAATATGTCTCCATCCATCATACTGCTCCCTGATTATAGCAAACTTCAGGGATCAACAAACTCATTTTTCTTCTGGCTTGCTTCTTTAATAGCTTTTCTTTTCTTTTTTTGCCCTTCTTTTTTTTTTTTTGTAGAGATGCTTGCGTAAGGATGCATCAGCATTATTATCGCTCGTGCTTAGAGTTTACCCCTATCCTTATGTTAAAGATTGGTTTGTGCATCATCCTGCAGTGTTTCCAAGCTCCAGACTTGAATTGATTCCTCAGGTCATGTGTGGAACAGGAGTGTTGTTGATTTGTAAGATGTGAGAGCGTGTTTAATGAAGCTGCCATGTGCTTAGGTCGCTTTCTCAACACACCCCCACCCTTCTTTACAATCCGGTCGCTGATCCAACTGGAAGTGTTGAGATCCAACGGTTGGCACTGGTATCGTGGCACATGAGCCCACCTGCCATTCTGGTCCACCTGTTCCAGTGCTCAGCATACATCCTGAACAAAACCAAACAGACCAGGACTGTGTGTTATTCAGAGCTGAGTTACAAATACCTTCACAATTCTTATTCAATTCCATACTAGAATTGAAATTAAACTTGAATTTTGTAAGCAAATGTGAGGCAGAAAGTGAGTTTTAATTTCAGAAAGAAAATTTTAATACATTTCAGTGTTTTCTTTTCAGCATGAATTGACCGTTTTATGTTTATGAGTAATTTATACTAAAAACATAGATAGATAGATAGATGATATATTGTTATTTTAAATAAAATAGGTATTTTAACTATTAAATATTTTATGGACCATGGTGGAAAAACTACTTTACTTTTTTTTTTTTAAATTGTTCTTATATGGAAAATATACATTAATAAATACAAAATAAATAAAGAAATTAATTAATTACTTATTTATTGTTATTTTAAATACATTTGTTATTTTTACTATTAAATATTTTAAATATTTTTTTACTTAAATTAATATATGTAGGAAAATATATACTGATAAACAGAAAAAAATACATTATTTATTGTTATTTTGAATACAATAGGTATTTTAACAATGAAATATTTTATGTTTATTAATACTTATTTATTAATATATGTAAGAAAGTTTTGAAGTTATTAATATATGTAAGAAAATATACATTAATACATAAAAAATAAATTAAATGTTTATGTATGTATGCATGCATTTCTTTATTTATTGGTATTTTAAATACAATAGGTATTTTAACTATTAAATAGTTTACGGACCATGGTTGAAGAACACCTTTTAATTTAAGTTATTAATATATGTAGCAAAATATATATTAATAAATGGAAAAATAAATTTAAAAAAGATGTATTTATTGGTATTTTAAATACATGAGGTATTTTAACTTTTAATTATTTTATATTTATTTTTATATTATATATTTGATAGACAATGGTGGTAATATAGAATTATTTTTAATGTATTTATTGTTATTTTAAATTATATATATATATATATATATATATATATATATATATATATATATATATATATATTTAAAATAATTTATATGTATTAATAAAAAAAATATTTATTATTTAAATGCATTAGGTATTTTAACTATTAAATATTTTATGGACTATGGTGGAAGAACACCTTTTTAAAAAATTTTTTATTAATTATATATATTAATTAATTATATTAATATATTTAGGAAATATACATTAAAAATAAAAAAAATATTTATTTATTTATATATTTATTGTTATTTTAAATAAATTAGGAAGATATATATTAATAAATAGAAAAGATAATTATTTATTTATTGTTTGTAATTTAAAATACATTACATTAAATTTAATTTTCTAATTTAAGTTTTTATTTATTTATTTTTTTACTTATGTAGGAAAATCTAAATTATTTTTATTTTATTTATTTATTTATTTTTTTATTGATATTTTAAATACAATAAATACAACTTATATTAATATATGTAGGAAACTATATATTAATAAAAAGAAAAACGAATAAAGAAAAAAAATATATATGAAAATCTATACACAATTTGTTGAGTAAACTTAATGTGTTACCCTGCTGCCTTAATATTTTAAGTTCAGTCAGCTCAAAAATGTTAAATTGTTTTAAAAGACAACTTAGATATTTGAGTTGACTTCAAAAAATTGGTTTGTTAAACTTAAAAGCTGGGTAAGTTACCTGGCTGTCTTAATTTTAAGTTGAATCAACTCAAATATCTAAGTTGTGACTTAGTACAACTTAACATTTTAAGTTGACTAAACTTTTTTGAGTTGACTGAACTGAAAATTATAAGACAGCCAGGTAACAAATTATTTTAAGTTGTTTCAACAAATGTTTTTTACAGTGTATTAATAGAATGTATAAATTGTATACATAAATATAAATATACACATTTTATATATGTAAACGTTTTATATATATATATATATATATATATATATATATATATATATATATATATATATATACTAAATGTTATATTTAATGTTTTATTTCCTATGAAATAAAATAACTATTATAGTTATTTAGGTTTTGAAAGCACTTACATTAGAGAAATAAATGCATTTATTAAAAATGATTGCATTAGTTTGCATACAATACAAAAAAAGCACATTTAGTCCCAATTTAATGTAGTTGTGTTTTTAAGCAAAACTTTAACAAAAAATGAATGCTTGTGTGATTATGCAATAAATCCCTCTCCTGGCTCAGTGCAAAATCCCACTCATGAAGTGAATCCAGTTGTTAAATTCTGCAGGCTTGTGCTCAGTGTCTGGTCAACAACAGCCTGTTACTCCCTCCAGACGGCCGGCACAAGTGTGGGTGCGTTCAGCACTCCAGTCTTAGATTTTATGGGTTCCTATCTCAGTCTTTCTGTCCTCATTTCATGTGGCCAGTGTTGCAATTGTGAGTATTTTGCAATTGTGGAGTGCAGCGTAGTTGACATTGAGGAACTCTCGACATTGACCCATTTGGCGCTCCGGCCGGCACGGGGTCGGGGTCTTCTATTGTCCTGTGAATATGGCCTTAGAGTGGACGGACAGAATAGGTATGAAGTGGTACTCTTCTATACGCTCTACTCTTGTGGACAAGTTGGGTGTTGAACGCAAAAGCAGACAGTAGTGTGGGTGAGCTGATGGGATATTCAGCATGTGGGCCTGTGGGACCAGACCTGGCTACTTTACACCCACACAGAACATCATGATTGAACTCAAACGTATATACCACAGTTTTCATGCTTCAAGAGGGCAAGATTTTCAGTGAGGAACAACTACATTTTTGTCTGTTCCTCATAGAAATTGTATGACTTCAGAAGAGTTGTATAATGCTTTTGTTGAACTTTTTGGAGCTTGACCGATAGCCACAGTTACTTTTACAAGTAAGGCATTACAATATCCCGCTACTCCATAAAAAAAAAATTGGTATTTTAACTATTAAATATTTTATGGACCATGTAGGAAAAACTGCTTTACAGTTTTTGGATAAGTGATATTATTATATGTAGGAAAATATACATAAATATTATAAATTAATTAATTATTTATTGTTGTTATTTTAAATAAATTCGGTATTTTTACAATTAAACATTTTATGGGCCATGGTCATTATTTAATTTATATTAATATGTATAGCAAAATATATAATAATAAATAGAAAAATTTATTATTAATGTATTGATTTATTGTTAATTTAAATACGTTAGGTATTTTAACAATGAAATGTTTTTTACATATGTAAGAAAATATACATGAATACATAAAATCTTTATGTATGTATTTATTTATTTATTGTTATTTTAAATACATTAGTTATTTCAACTGTTAAATATTTTATAGAGCATGGTGGAAGAACACCTTTGAAAAAAAAAATTACTTAAAAATTCAGCTTTGATCACAGGAATAAATTACATTTTAAAATATATTCAAATAGAAAACCGCTCTTTTAAACAGCAATAATATTTTACAATATTACTGTTTTTCCTCCACTGTATTTTTGTTCAAATAAATGTTTCTTGATCAGCAAATCAGAATATTAGAATTATTTCTGAAGGATCATGTGACACTGAAGACTGGATCGATGATGCTAAAAAATTCAGCTTTAAATCACAGGAATAAATTCGATTTTAAAATATATTAAAATAGAAAACAGCTCTTTTAAACAGCAATAATATTTTACAATATTACTGTTGTTCCCCCCACTGTATTTTTGGTCAAACAAATGTTTTCTGAGCCATTAATCAGCATATTAGAATGATTTCCAAAGTATTATGTCACACTGACTAAAGTAATTATGCTGGAAATTCAGCTTTAAATCACAGGAATAAATTACATTTTAAAATATAAATGAGCTCTTTTGAACAGCAATAATATTTTACAATATTACAATTTTTTCCGCACTGTATTTTTGTTCAAATGAATGTTTATAGAGCAGCAAATCAAAATATTAGAATTATTTCTGAAGGATCATGTGACTCTGAAGACTGGAGTATTTATGCTGAAAATTCAGCTTTAAATCACAGGAATAAATTACATTTTAAAATATATATGTGTTCTTTTGAACAGCAATAATATTTTACAATATTACTGTTTTTTTCCACTATAGTTTTAGTCAAATAAATGCAGCCTTGGTGAGCATATTAAAGCAAAATCTTAACAACTATACTTGGTATTAAAGCTTGTGCTTGTTTCTGCTGCCTCTTTCTAGGCATAGTATGATATCAACAAATAAGTGAACACAAGGCTAGTAATGCATAATGTACAGTATATGAATAATGCATATCACATTTATGAATATAAAGGTTACAGTGTCATAATAAGCCATCTATCTATTTATGTTTTCCAGCAGCCTGGATGGAGCTGGAAAGTTTGAGTTTAGAAATGCTGATTCAGTGAGCCACTTTCCGCACACGTACACAGAGTTTTCGAATGCTTCGCCCCTAAGGGAAAGCCTAAAAACGGGCCGTGTATCAGAACTCTCTGACACACTTCTCTTTCTCTTTCTCTTTCTCTTTATGGGAGAGGTTTTTGAAGGCAGAGACGAGTGATTGATGGGGCTCAGCCGAGACTTGCCCCATAATCAATGCGTTCGATCGCTCTGTTACTCGGCTGTCAGAGCAGCGCCGCGTTAAGCGAGAGATCCGCAGCGTCCGCTTGGGATGAATGACTCGGCGTGTTAGAAGCCTTTGACTGGCCCAGCGATTCATCTTGACACCTCTAAAGGAATGACAGCTGAATGCAGTCGCTCAGGTCAAAGGAAAGCGTCGTTCGTGAACTATTTTACTTGTGCAGTCTGGTGCGTTTACATGTATTTTGAAATTTAACGATTAAAGGACAGGGTTTTGTTTATACGTCTGTAGCTATGCAGGTGTGACATACGGAGCACAAAACCAGTCTTAAGTCGCTGGGGTATATTTGTAGCAATAGCCAAAAATACATTGTATGGGTCAAAATTATAGATTTTTCTTTTATGCCAAAAATCATTAGGAAATTAAGTAAAGATCATGTTCCATGAAGATTTTTTGTACAATTCGTACTATAAATATATCCAAATGTAATTTTTGATTAGTAATATGCATTGTTAAGAACTTAATTTGGACAACTTTAAAGGTGATTTTCTCAGTATTTTGATTTTTTTGCACCCTCAGATTCCAGATTTTCAAATAGATGTATCTCAGCCAAATATTGTCCTATCCTAACAAACCATATATCCGTAGAAAGCTTATTTATTGAGCTTTCATATGTTGTATACATCTCAGTTTTGTCAAATTTAACCTTATGACTGGTTTTGTGGTCCAGGGTCACATATGTTGAATTGCATGTTACATCCGCTGTATTGTCCTTGTCCTTTGACCTATGCAAATCTTAAAGAGC
The DNA here is from genome assembly GCF_049309525.1 of Garra rufa. Taxonomy (NCBI): domain Eukaryota; kingdom Metazoa; phylum Chordata; class Actinopteri; order Cypriniformes; family Cyprinidae; genus Garra; species Garra rufa. The sequence goes on from NC_133361.1 coordinate 21,094,148, forward strand.
CTAGATTAGTGTAGCAGCATCAACCTCAAAATGATTGACACGAAGGTTGTGGGTTTTGTTGACATATTAAGTTTAGCCCAAAAAAACAATTTAGGCCAAAATTTTGAGATTTATGTATTTGAATTGCATAGAAAATTTGGATTAGACAGCTGTACCATAAACAAACAAACACACTTGATGCGATGCATATTTATCAGTCATACACTAAATGTTATTTATCAGATAATTTAATTTTTAATTTAATTTTATTTTATTTTATTATCATAAATGAAACAGGTGATATTTCTTTACTCAAAATGTTTTGTTTTGTTTTATTTTATTTTATTTTATTTAAATAATCATGTTTTCCAAATGCATTTATTAAAATTGCTCAAAATGAGCATAAATCTGTTCATTGCCAGTCATGCATAAGTGACGCGGTTAATATTTCTGTACTCAAAAAATATATATTTTATTTTATTTTATGTAAATAATCATATTTTAAAAATGCATTTATTAAAATTACTCATAATAAGCATAAATCAGTTGATTGTCAGTCATGTATAAATTAAACGGGTAATTTTTCTGTTATCAATTTTTATTTCATTTTATTTTAATCATCATATTTTCAAAATGCATTTATAAAAATTGCACAAAATGAGCATAAATCTGTTAATTGTCAGTCATTCATAAATGAAACGGGTATTATTCTGTGCTCAATTTTTATTTTATTTTATTTTATTTTGTTTTCAAAATGCATTTATAAAAATTGCTTAAAATGAGCATAAATCTGTTCATTGCCAATCATGCATAAATGAAACGGATAATATTTCTGTAATCATTTTTTTTATTTTATTTTATTTTTTTTTACTTATCATATTTTCAGAATGCATTTATAAAAATTGCTCAAAATGAGCATAAATCTGTTAATTGTCAGTCATGCATAAATGAAACGGGTAATATTTCTGTACTCAATTTTTATTTTATTTTATTTTTTTTATTTTATTTAGTTTTATTTTATTATTTTATTTTATTTTATTTTGTTTTGTTTTATTTTTTATTTTATTTTATTTAAATAATCATATTTTTAAAAATGCATTTATTAAAATTGCTCAAAATGAACATAAATCTGTTTATTGTCAGTCGTGCATAAATGAAATGGGTAATGTTTCTGTTATTAAAAAATAACATTTTATTTTATTATTTTATTTTATTTTATTTTGTTTTGTTTTATATTTTATTTTATTTTATTTAAATAATCATATTTTTAAAAATGCATTTATTAAAATTGCTCAAAATGAACATAAATCTGTTTATTGTCAGTCGTGCATAAATGAAATGGGTAATGTTTCTGTTATTAAAAAATAACATTTTATTTTATTATTTTATTTTATTTTATTTTGTTTTATATTTTATTTTATAAGTTTTTTTTAAACTTATATATATATATAATCTGATATTATGTATATATATAATCTGATATAATCTGATATATAAATCTGAAATACAAATAAATAAAAAGTCATAATAAAAAACTACATTGAAAAAAAAACAATTAAAGAAGACAAAAACAACAAAATGACTGAAACTTAAATTTAAAATAAAAACAGAAAACTTATATAAATTAAATTAACTTATATATATACTTTTAGCAAGTTTTTTTTTTTAATATTAGAAATGACACAGACGTCTCCCAGAAGATAATAAGACGATGTACAAGAGGTGTCATTGTGAAAAAAAATTATTACTCATCTTTTATTTACATTTGAACAAAAAGTGGCATGTCCAAAATTATTCATACCCTTCTCAATAATCAGTAGAAAAGCCTTTATTGGCTATTACAGCAATCAAACGCTTCCTATAACTGCTGACCAGCTTTTTGCATGTCTCTACTGGTATTTTTGCCCATTCATCTTTAGCGATGAGCTCCAACTCCTTCAGGTTGGAGGGTCTCCTTGCCATCACCCTGATCTTTAGCTCCCTCCACAGATTCTCAATTGGATTTATGTCAGGACTCTGGCTGGGCCACTGCAAAACATTAATGTTTTTGTCTGCTAACCATTTCTTCACCACTTTTGCTGTGTGTTTTGGGCTGTTGTCGTGCTGAAATGTCCACTGGTGACTTTGGATTTTCCCATAGACTGTGACAGTTTGCAAAGGGTATGAATAATTTTGGACATGCCACTTTTTGTTCAAATGTAAATAAACGCTGAGAAATATTTTTTCCACAATGATGCCTCCTGTACATTGTCTTATTATCTTTTGGGAGAAGCCTGTGTCATTTCCGGTCAAAAAAAAAACTTACTGGTTACATAAAAGTAACTTTATACATAATTTATTTATTTTTTTAATGGTAGCTTGCACTGCTATAGGTAACAACAATGATGAAAAGTGCACTGAGAAAATCTCTATTCTGTCTGTTTAAACTTTCAACATGTGCATAATAGGATCATGCATTAAATAAGTAAATGGTCAGTTTTGATTTGATGTTGCTGAAGCAGCGGTCTAAATGAGTATTGAGTGAATGTGGCGCGCTCCTCACCTGTGGCGGTGTGACTGCGGCAGCACTGATCTCTGCCGTTTGCCTCATTTGTTCCTGCAACCTCAGGCGAAATGTCAGAAGCATTGAAACGATGAATCATAAAACAGTCTCGTTTAATGATAAAAGATGACCAGCGACAACAGGCGGTGACAGCAGGGTGTGATTCAGAAACACGCTCATTGCTTATTCATTCAGAGCTGTCGCTCCACGGCTTCAGAGTGAATATTCCTCGCCTTCAATCAATCAGATTGCAGAAATACTGCAGTTCTTTACTTCAAAAGCCATTTTACACTGTAAAGAAATAGTTTACTGGAATTCTATCATTTATTTCACCTAACATCCTTCCAAAACGGCATGATTTTCATATAATTTAAGTGATCCATACAACACTTAAAATTAAGTTAAATGTTTTCAAGAAATCATAAATTTTATATTCCAAAACACACAAACAGTTGTAATTTTTT